>NC_064850.1:31973075-32032657 GCF_024139225.1 Suncus etruscus | reverse complement strand
TTAATATGATTCTTAAGTTTGTAAATTTTAGAAATCTAGACTTAAGTCCTAAAATGTATTTATCCTAGAAAGGGCTGTTGTGCTATTATGTTGTGTAGGATTGTTGTTGTTTACAATTAGGTAATTGGTTTATGTAAGTGACCTTTGTGTAATTCCTTTTTGCTTTTGGTCACACGGGGTCACCCTTAGGCTTTACTCTTGGCTATGCACTCAGAAATCTCTTCTAGATTGGAGGAACACATGGGATGCTGGAGGATCAAACTGTGGACCGTCCTAGGTCAGCTCCGTGCAAGGCAAATGCTCTATTGCTATGCCACCCTGAGTAAATAATTTTGAGTCAGTTTTGTTAGTGCAAATGTTGTATTTCTTTGAAAATGTGTTTATCCCTCTTTCCCATAAAAATGGTTTGCTGGGGAGTGGACTCTATAGAAAATTTCTTTTATTCAGCAACTTTAATATGTCATTTACATTTTTTGTTGCTTGAATTCTTTCATATAGGTAATCTGGTTTTATTCTTATGTTCTTTCCTTTATACTTAAGGTTTTTCTTCTCCCATACTGTTTTAAATATTCTTTCTCTTTCTTTTTTGTCAATTGGATCACTGTATGTTTTAGTGTTGTTCTGTTAGGGTCTATTTTGCTTGGCACTATTTTTGCCTCCTGATTTTGTACAATGGCCTCTTTACATAGAGTGGAAATTTTCTCTGCTGTTATTTATTTCACTACTTGCTTAACTCCTTTTCCTTTCCCTCTCATTCCAGTATTCCTATAATTCAGGGATTATTTCTCTTGTCTTTGTTCATTACATACCTTACACTTTCTTTCTTTTTGTCTCGTTTCATTTTTGACTTCATTATCAATGCTGACTTGAAATTTTTCTTCCAGTTCATCTATGATGTTCTCCAATTGTGTGATTATGCTACTATGTCTTGTCAATGTGTACTTTTATTTCCTTTACTTTAATTTGATGGACTCTCATCTTCAGAAAGAGTTTTTCTTTGAGTTGGTTTACTTCTTTATCTATTGATTGCTTAATTTCACTGGCTCCTGGCAGTTGCTAAAACACTAGGTGTTGAATTTAGGCACTCAACTATGAGGCTCAGATGTTTTGATGGTTTCATGGACTTGGAAATTTGAGATTTGCCTAGGTTTTTTTTTATATTCCCAGCTGCAGTTGTCTTTGATAGTTTCCGCATTTATTTTTAGATTTTATGGTAGGTATTATGGAGTTCTAGATACCCTCTTACTTAAAGTAATCTATTGAATGTATAAAAAAGTGTCTACAAATACATTTATTTACATCTATTTACAGGTTATTTTTCTTTATTTGAAGGTGAATAATGTATTTATTTTTTTAGAAGGTGAAGAATTTAGATTATTTTTTATACATTTAAAGTATATGGATCCAGAAGTATATTCTTCCAATGTCCAGGCCAGTCCTTTTACCTATGTATAGTATCATTCTTTTTCCTCAATGCCTAGTCCAGTGTATGACTTCCTATGTCCTGTCCCTCTCTAACTGTTCACCTCTGGTATATGATAGCTTGGTCTTGTCTTGATACCATTCTTTTGTTTTTTCATTTTTTTATTTAAACATGTTGATTACATAAATGATTGTGATTAGGTTTCAGTCATGTAAAGAACACCCCCTTTATCAGTGCAACATTCCCACCACCAATGTCCCAAATCTTCCTCCATCCCACCCCACCCCCACCTGTACTCCAGACAGGCTTTCCAGTTCCCTCATTCATTCACATGATTATGGTAGTTCTCTGTGTAGTTATTTCTATAGTGGACTCACCACTCTTTGTGGTGAGCTTCATGATGTGAGCTGGAAGTTCCAGCCCTCCTCTCATTGTCTCTGAAGATTGTTGCAAAAATGACTTTTATTTTTTTTTTTTTTTTTTTTTTTTTTTTTGTGGTTTTTGGGTCACACCCGGCAGTGCTCAGGGGTTACTCCTGGCTCCATGCTCAGAAATTGCTCCTGGCAGGCACAGGGGACCATATGGGATGCTGGGATTCGAACTGATGACCTCTTGCATGAAAGGCAAACGCTTTACCTCCATGCTATCTCTCCAGCCCCGACTTTTATTTTTCTTAAAACCCACAGATGAGAGAGACTATTCTGTGTCTCTCTCTCCCTCTGATTTATTTCACTCAGCATGTTAGATTCCATGTACATCCATGTATAAGAAAATTTCATGACTTTATCTCTCCTGACGGCTGTATAATATTCCATTGTGTTTCTTTAGCCATTCGTCTGTTGAAGGGCATCTTGGTTGTTTCCAGAGTCTTGCTATTGTGAATAGTGCTGCAATAAATATAGGTGTGAGGAAGGGGTTTTTGTATTGTATTCTTGTGTTCTTAGGGTATATCCCTAGGAGTGGAATAGCTGGGTCGAATGGGAGCTCAATTTCCAGATTTTGGAGGAATCTCCATATCGCTTTCCATAGAGGTTGGACTAGACGGCATTCCCACCAGCAGTGGATAAGAGTTCCCTTCTCTCCACATCCCCGCCAGCACTGATTGTTCTCATCCTTTGTGATGTGCGCCAATCTCTGCGGTGTGAGGTGGTATCTCATCATTGTTTTGATTTGCATCTCCCTGATAATTAGTCACGAGGAGCATTTTTTCATGTGCCTTTTGGCCATTTGTGTTTCTTTTTTTATCAAAGTGTCTGTTCATTTCTTCTCCCCACTTTTTGATGGGATTAGATGTTTTTTCTTGTAAAGTTCTGTCAGTGCCCTGTATATTTTGGATATTAGCCCCTTATCTTATGGGTGTTGGATGAATAGTTTCTCCCACTTGGTGGGTGACTCTTGTATACTGGGCACTATTTCTTTTGAGGTGCAGAAACCTCTCAGTTAATGTATTTTCATCTGTTGATCTCTGCTTCGACTTGTTTGAAAAGTGCAGTTTCCTCCTTGAAGATGCCTTTAGTCTCAATGTCATGGAGTGTTTTACCGATGTGTTGTTCTATATACCTTATGGTATCAGGTCTCATATCAAGGTCTTTAATCCATTTGAATTTTACCTTCGTACATGATGTTAACTGGGGGTCTATGTTCGTTTTTTTTTTTTTTTTTTTTGCAAGTGGCTATCCAGTTCTGCCAGCACCACTTGTTGAAGAAATTTTCTGTGCTCCACTTAGGATTTCTTGCTCCTTTGTCAAAAATTAGGTAATTGTATGTGCGTGGGACAATGTCTGAGAACTCAGGCCTATTCCACTGATCTGAAGGTCTGTCTTAATTCCAATACCGTGCTGTTTTGATAACTATTGCTTTGTAGTACAGTTTAAAGTTGGCGAAAGTAATGCCTTCCATTTTCCTTTTCCCTAGGAGTGCTTTAGCTATTCGAGGGTGTTTATTATTCCAGATGAGCTTCATAAGTGTTTGATCCACTTCTTTGAAAAATGTCATGGGTATTTTTAAGGGGATTACATTAAATCTGTATAATGCTTTGGGGAGTATTGCCATTTTAATGTTAATCCTGCCAAACCATGAGCAGGATATGTGTTTCCATTTTCGTGTGTCCTCTCTTATTTCTTGGAGCAGGGCTTTATAGTTTTCTTTGTATAGGTCCTTCACGTCTTTGGTCAAGTTGACTCCAAGATATTTGAGTTTGTGTGGCACTATTGTGAATGGGATTGCCTTCCTGACTTCCATCTCTTCCCTATCATTATTGGTGTATAAAAAGGCCATTGATTTCTGTAGGTTGATTTTGTAACCTGCCACCTTGCTATATGAATCTATTGTTTCTAGAAGCTTTTTGGTAGAGTCTTTAGGTTTTCTAAGTAGATTATCATATCGTCTGCAAACAATGAGAGCTTGAATTCTTCCTTTTCTATCTGGATTCCCTTGATATCATTTTCTTGCCTGATAGTTATAGCAAGAACTTCCAGTACTATGTTGAAGAGGAGTGGTGAGAGCGGACAGCCTTGTCTTGTACCAGAATTTAGAGGAAAGGCTTTTAGTTTTTTCTTCATTGAGGATAATATTTGCCATTGGCTTGTGGTAGATGGCTTCAACTAGATTGAGAAAGGTTCCTTCCATTCCCATCTCGCTGAGAGTTTTGATCAAGAATGGGTGTTGGACCTTATCAAATGCTTTCTCTGTGTCTATTGATATGATCCTGTGATTTTTATTTTTCTTGTTGTTGATGTTGTGTATTATGTTGATAGATTTACAGATGTTAAACCATCCTTGCATTCCTGGGATGAAACCTACTTGGTCGTAGTGTATGATATTCTTGATGATGCATTGGATCCTATTTGCCAGGATTTTGTTGAAGATTTTTGCATCAGCATTTATCAGGGATATTGGTCTGTAATTTTCTTTTTTGGCAGCATCTCTGTCTGGTTTTGGTATCAAGGTGATATGTTGGCTTCATAAAAGCTGTTTGGGAGTGTTCCCGTTTTTTTCAATTTCATGGAAGAGCCTGGCTAGAATTGTTAGTAGCTCCTCTTGAAAGATTTGAAAAAATTCATTAGGAAATCCATCTGGGCCTGGGCTTTTCTTTTTGGGCAGATGTTTAATTACAGTTTCAATTTCCTCAGTAGTGATGGGGGTGTTTAGATATGCTACATTCTCTATACTTAAATGTGGAAGGTCATAAGTGTCCAAGAACTTTTCCATTTCTTCTAGGTTTTCATGTTTAGTAGCATAACGTTTCTCAAAGTAGTCTCTGATTACCCTTTGGATCTCTGTAATATCTGTCGTGATCTCCCCCTTTTCATTTCTAATACAGGTTATCAGATTTCTCTCTCTCTTTCTTTGTGAGTTTTGCCAATGGTCTATCAATCTTGTTTATTTTTTCAAAGAACCAACTTCTGCTTTTATTGATCTTTCGGATTATTTTTTGGTTTTCCACTTCTTTGAATTCTGCTTTCAGCTTTGTAATATACTTCTGTCTCACTATTTTTGGTTCCTTTTATTGGTCATTTTCTAATATTTTGAGCTGCGTCATTAAGTTATTCAGGTATGCCCCTTCTTCCTTCCTGATGTGTGCTTGTAGAGCTATAAATTTTCCTCTCAGGACCGCTTTTGCTGTGTCCCATAGATTCTGGCAGTTTGTGTTTTCATTATCATTTGTTTTCAGGAAAGTTTTGATTTCCTTTTTGATTTTATCTCGGATCCACTGGTTGTTCAGTATCAGGGTGTTTAATTTCCAATTGTTAAAGTTTTTCTTCTGTGTGGCTTTGTAGTTCATATCTAATTTCAGAGCCTTGTGGTCAGCAAAGGTAGCTTGCAAGATTTCTATCCTCTTGATTTTATGGAGGTATGTTTTATGTGTCAGCATGTAGTCTATTGGAGAAGAATGTGTATCCAGGTTTTTTTGGGATGGAGTGTCCTGTATTTATCTACTAGTCCTCTTTCTTTCATAACTCTTTTCAGGGCTAGTATGTTTTTGTTGAGTTTCAGTCTGGTTGACCTATCAAGTGTTGATAGGGCCATGTTGAGGTCTCCCACAATGATTGTTTTATTATTGATTTCTTCTTTCAAATTTGTCAGTAATTGTATTAGATAATTTGCTGGTCTCTCATTGGGTGCATATATGTTTAATAGTCTAATTTCTTCCTGTTGCACATATCCCTTGATTAGTACATAGTGTCCATCTTTGTCCCTTATCACTTTTCTGAGTATAAAGTTTTTGTCATAAGATATTAATATGGCCACCCCAGCTTTTTTGAGGGTGTTGTTTGCTTGGATGATTTTACTCCAGCCTTTGATTTTGAGTCTATATTTGTTCTGACTATTCAGATGTGTTTCTTGTAGGTAGCAGAAGGTTGGATTAATCTTTTTGACCCATTTTGCCACTCTGTGTCTTTTAATTGGTGAATTTAGTCATTGACATTGAGGGAGATGATTGTCATAGGATTTAATGTCATCTTTGTAGATAAGTTTGCTGTGTTTGTTGGTCTCTCTTGTCTTGTAGTAGACCTGTCAGTTTTTCCTTTAAGGCTGGTTTATCATCTGTGAAGTTTCTGAGCTGTTGTTTATCCATGAAGCTATGTATTGTGGGAGACCGAGCATCCCACATATCAAAGGAAATCTGAATGAATTTTCCACTGCCTGATTCAAGCCATAAAGTTTGCTTAGCCCCGAGCCAACTGGAAACTCTGCAAATAAATTTAGCTCAGCACACAGAATCTGGCTTAACCAGATTCCTTAACCTTTCCATGGAACCTGTTTTTGTAACTGCTCTCAAGCACGTAGTTATAGATAGGTTTTTGTAAAATTTAAATTATGATCCTTATTGCTTGCACAAAGGAAGATTTAAATGGAAAATAGGCTAAACAAAAATTGTATTTGCGTAAATATCAATTAGCTATTTGTTTAAGGATTTGCTTCCCCTCCCCCCATCCTGCCAGGTTCCTCTTTATCCTTCCTGCCATCAAAATGTGTTTATGCTCCCATTGGTTAAAATTGTTGTACTTCTACTCTTCTCTGTCTTTCCTGAACTCTGGAAGCTCTCCTCAGAGCCCTGGGAAGCGAACCCCAAAGAAACTACATTCGGGAGCTACCCAGCGAGCCAGTGAGTGAGTGAGAAATGGCTGCATGTGGGGGTTTTCAGGCAGAGTGCTGATTGCTCTACCTGCAGTGTCTCCACCGGGCTGTGCTTCTTCTGAGGAACTGAGCACCGGAAGGGAGCCCTGTCCTACCCTTCTCTGTCTTTCCTGAACTCTGGAAGCTCTCCTCAGAGCCCTGGGAAGCGAACCCCAAAGAAACTACATTCGGAAGCTACCCAGCGAGCCAGTGAGTGAGTAAGAAATGGCTGCATGTGGGGGTTTCCAGGCAGAGTGCTGATTGCTCTACCTGCAGAGTCTCCACCGGGCTGTGCTTCTTCTGAGGAACTGAGCACCGGAAGGGAGCCCTGTCCTACCCTTCTCTGTCTTTCCTGAACTCTGGAAGCTCTCCTCAGAGCCCTGGGAAGCGAACCCCAAAGAAACTACATTTGGAAGCTACCCAGCGAACCAGAAACTGAGCACCTGAAGGGAGCCCTGTCCTACTCTTCTCTGTCTTTCCTGAACTCTGGAAGCTCTCCTCAGAGCCCTGGGAAGCGAACCCCAAAGAAACTACATTCGGGAGCTACCCAGCGAGCCAGTGAGTGAGTAAGAAATGGCTGCATGTGGGGGTTTCCAGGCAGAGTGCTGATTGCTCTACCTGCAGAGTCTCCACCCGGCTGTGCTTCTTCTGAGGAAACTGAGCACCGGAAGGGAGCCCTGTCCTACCCTTCTCTGTCTTTCCTGAACTCTGGAAGCTCTCCTCAGAGCCCTGGGAAGCAAACCCCAAAGAAACTACATTCGGAAGCTACCCAGCGAGCCAGTGACTCTTCTCAGAGTCCTGGGAAGTGAACCCCAAAAATACAGCATTCTGAAGCTGCCCAGCGAGCAAGTGAAAACTACGCCTGACCAGTGGGGCCCGACTGTGAAAAACTGTGAGTGCTGCCTGTGTGTGTCTCTCTGCTATCCTGTTGCGTGAACCTCCTGAGAGTGGGCTGAAAAGAGGCTCCAGAAGGCACTTAGCTCCACTTCGCTACGCAGCCGTGCGCTCTTTCTAAAAAAAGAACACCATCACAAGAAGAAAAAAACCACACTAAGAACTGTGCTGGATCACAGAAGCAAGAATTTCTCTCCAGACTGTCTTCTCTGCTGCGTGCCTGGGCCTAAGATTTGATCCTGTGTGAGGCTTCATCCACGGAGGACTCCTCTACTTTGGAGGCAAGTCGGCCCATCCAGAAAGGGCGGAGCCAGAGAAGTGTGTTGCCTGCATCATATAACCAATGAATACCACCACAACACGTAGAAAAACCCACAATACAAGTGTGACAATGGGGAAACAACGCAGGGCAGCATCAGACATAGAGAATGAAGATGACAATTCTGATGACCAGTTAACGACCAACCAACTAATCAATCTCTCAGATAAGGACTTTAGAGTAGCAATATGGAATATACTCAAAGAACTCAAAGAAACCATGAATAGAATAGAACAGAACACTAATAAGAATCAAGAAAATATGAAGACAGAAATCACAAAACTCCAAACTGAAATAACATGTCAAATAACAGGCCTGAAAAAATCAGTAAACGAAGTGAATGACAAAATGGATAAGCTCTGGGACAGGGTATCAGAAGCTGAGAATAGACTTGGTGCTGTGGAAGATGAGATACATAACAATTCCATACAACAGGAGAGATTGGAAAAAAAACTTAAAACAAATGAACAGACAATGGAAAAATTAGTCAAAGAATGGGAACAGATGAAAATAGAGGTCTATGATAAGATCAACAGAAACAACTTAAGAATCATTGGAGTCCCAGAGACCCAGGAAGAAAATTTTCAGGAAGAATCAACGGTCAAGAACATCATTAAAGAGAAACTCCCAGAGCTAAAGAATATATGTGATCAAATCCTGCATGCTCGAAGAGTACCAACCAAAAGAGACCCAAGAAAAACCACCCCAAGACACATCCTAGTCACAATGACAAATCCCACAGATAGAGACAGAATTCTGAAAACAGCAAGATCAAAAGGGGAAATTACATTCAAGCAAGCATCCTTGAGATTTACAGCAGACCTGTCACCAGAAACACTAAATGCCAGAAAGCAGTGGTGGGATATTGTGACAAGACTGAATGAAATGAATGCTTCACCTAGAATACTGTACCCAGCAAAACTCACTTTCCGGTTTTACGGAAGAATACATGGTTTCACAGACAAAAAACAGCTCAGAAACTTTACAGACTCAAAACCAGTCTTAAGGGAAAAACTGAAAGACCTAATCTAAGACAAGACTGACCAAAAGACACACCAAACTTCGATATAAAGATGGCATTAAATCCCAGGACAATTCTTTCTCTCAACGTCAATGGACTAAATGCACCAGTTAAGAGACACAGAGTGGCTAAATGGATCAAAAAACTCAATCCAACCTTCTGCTGCCTACAAGAAACGCACCTGAATAGTCAGAACAAACATAGACTCAAAATAAAAGGCTGGAGAAAAGTTATCCAAGCAAACAACACCCATAAAAAAGCTGGAGTGGCCATACTAATATCAGATAATGCAAACTTTATACTCAGGAAGGTTGTAAGGGACAAAGATGGATATTTTATATTAATCAAGGGGTATGTAGAGCAGGAAGAAATAACTCTCCTAAACATATATGCACCAAATGAGGGGCCAGCAAAATATTTAAAACAACTGTTGACAAATCTGAAAAACAATATCAATAACAACACAATAATTGTGGGTGACCTCAACACTGCTTTGTCAACACTGGATAGGTCAACCAGACTGAAACCCAACAAGAATATACTAGACCTGAGGAGAGAAATGGAAGAAAGAGGCCTAGTGGATATATATAGGACACTCCATCCCCAGAAACCTGGATACACATTCTTCTCCAATGTACATGGGACATTCTCCAGGATAGACTACATGCTGGCACATAAAACATACCTCCATAATATCAAGAGGATAGAAATTTTGCAGACTACCTTCGCTGACCACAAGGCTCTGAAATTATTTGTGAATTCCAAAGGGACTCAGAAGAAAAACTTTAACACCTGGAAGTTAAACAGCCTCATACTCAATAACCAGTGGGTCCGAGATGAAATCAAGAAGGAAATCAAAAGGTTCCTGGAAACAAATGACAATAAAAACACAAACTATCAGAACTTATGGGACACAGCGAAAGCAGTACTGAGAGGAAAATTTATAGCTTTGCAAGCACACATCAGGAAGGAAGAAGGAGCTTACCTGAGTAGCTTAATGACACAGCTAATAGAACTAGAAAGTACTCAACAAAAGGACCCCAAAATAGGAAGACAGAAGGAAACAACAAAGCTGAGAGCAGAAATCAACGAAGTGGAAACCCAAAAAACAATCCGAAAGATCAACGAAAGCAGAAGTTGGTTCTTCGAAAAAATAAACAAGATTGATAGACCACTGGCAAACCTAACAAAGAAAGAGAGAGAGAGAAACTTGATAACTCGTATTAGGAATGAAAAAGGAGAGATCACTACTGATATGACAGAGATTCAAAGGGTAATCAGAAACTACTTTGAAAAACTCTATGCCACTAAAAATGAGAACCTGGAAGAAATGGATAAATTCTTGGACTATTATAATCTTCCACGGTTGAAAGAAGAGGATGTAGCATATCTAAACACCCCCATCACCATTGATGAAATAAAAATGGTAATCAAAAGTCTGCCCAAAAACAAAAGCCCAGGCCCAGATGGATTCTCTAATGAATTCTATCAAACTTTCCAAGAGGAACTACTACCAATCCTGGCAAGACTCTTTCATGAAATTGAACAAGTGGAAACACTCCCAAATAGCTTTTATGAAGCCAACATCACCTTGATACCTAAACCAGACAGAGATGCTATGAAAAAAGAAAATTACAGACCAATATCGCTGATGAATGCAGATGCAAAGATCCTCAACAAAATCCTGGCAAATAGGATTCAATACCTCATTAAGAAGATCATCCACTACGATCAAGTAGGTTTCATCCCAGGAATGCAAGGATGGTTTAACATCCGTAAGTCTATCAACATAATACACAACATCAACAACAAGAAAAATAAAAACCACATGATTATATCAATAGATGCAGAGAAAGCATTTGACAAGGTCCAACACCCATTCTTGATCAAAACTCTCAGCAAGATGGGAATGGAAGGAACCTTTCTCAATATTTAAGGCCATCTACCACAAGCCAGTGGCAAATATTATCCTCAATGGAGAAAAACTAAAAGCCTTCCCTCTAAATTCTGGCACAAGACAAGGCTGTCCTCTCTCACCACTCCTATTCAACATAGCACTGGAAGTACTTGCTATAGCGATTAGGCACGAAAAAGATATCAAGGGAATCCAGATAGGAAAGGAAGAAGTCAAGCTCTCACTGTTTGCAGATGACATGATGCTCTACTTAGAAAACCCTAAAGACTCTACCAAAAAGCTTCTAGAAACAATAGACTCATATAGCAAGGTGGCAGGCTACAAAATTAACACACAAAAATCAATGGCCTTTCTATACACCAATAGTAATAAGGAAGAAATAGACATTAAGAAAACAACCCCATTCACAATAGTGCCACACAAACTCAAATATCTTGGAATCAACTTGACTAAAAATGTTAAAGACCTATACAAAGAAAACTATAAAACTCTGCTCCAAGAAATAAGAGAGGACACGCGGAAATGGAAACACATACCCTGCTCATGGATTGGCAGGATTAACATCATCAAAATGGCAATACTCCCCAAGGCGTTATACAGATTCAACGCTATCCCTCTAAAGATACCTATGACATTCTTCAAAGAGGTAGATCAGGCACTTTTGAAATTTGTTTGGAACAATAAACACCCTCGAATAGCTAAAGCAATCATTGGGAAAAAGAATATGGGAGGAATTACTTTCCCCAACTTTAAACTTTACTACAAAGCAATAGTTATCAAAACAGCATGGTACTGGAATAAGGACAGACCCTCAGATCAGTGGAATAGGCTTGAATACTCAGAAAATGTTCCCCAGACATACAATCACCTAACTTTTGATAAAGGAGCAAGAAATCCTAAATGGAGCAAGGAAAGCCTCTTAAACAAGTGGTGTTGGCACAACTGGCTAGCCACTTGCAAAAAATTGAACTTAGACCCCCAGCTAACATCATGTACGAAGGTAAAATCCAAATGGATTAAAGACCTCGATATCCAACCCCAAACCATAAGATATATAGAACAACACATAGGCAAAACTCTCCAGGACATTGAGACTTCAGGCATCTTCAAGGAGGAAACTGCACTCTCCAAGCTAGTGAAAACAGAGATTAACAGATGGGAATATATTAAGTTGAGAAGCTTCTGCACCTCAAAGGAAATAGTGCCCAGGATACAAGAGCCACCCACTGAGTGGGAGAATCTATTCACCCAATACCCATCAGATAAGGGGCTAATCTCCAAAATATACAAGTCACTGACAGAAATTTACAAGAAAAAAACATCTAATCCCATCAAAAAATGGGGAGAAGAAATGAACAGACACTTTGACAAAGAAGAAATACAAATGGCCAAAAGACACATGAAGAAATGCTCCACATCACTAATCATCAGAGAGATGCAAATCAAAACAACAATGAGATACCACCTCACACCACAGAGAATGGCACACATCACAAAGAATGAGAACAAACAGTGCTGGCGGGGATGTGGAGAGAAAGGAACCCTTATCCACTGCTGGTGGGAATGCCGTCTAGTTCAACCTTTATGGAAAGCAATATAGAGATTCCTCCAAAAACTGGAAATCGAGCTCCCATACGATCCAGCTATACCACTCCTAGGAATATACCCTAAGAACACAAAAATACAATACAAAAATCCCTTCCTTACACCTATATTCATTGCAGCACTATTTACCATAGCAAGACTCTGGAAACAACCAAGATGCCCTTCAACAGACGAATGGCTAAAGAAACTGTGGTACATATACACAATGGAATATTATGCAGCTGTCAGGAGGGATGAAGTCATGAAATTTTCCTATACATGGATGTACACAGAATCTATTATGCTGAGTGAAATAAGTCAGAGAGAGAGAGAGAAAAACGCAGAATGGTCTCACTCATCTATGGGTTTTAAGAAAAATGAAAGACATTCTTGCAATAATAATTTTCAGACACAAAAGAGAAAAGAGCTGGAAGTTCCAGCTCACCTCAGGTAGCTCACCACAAAGAGTGATGAGTTTAGTTAGAGAAATAACTACATTTTGAACTGTCCTAATATTGAGAATGTATGAGGGAAATGTAGAGCCTATTTAGGGTACAGGCGGTGGTTGGGTGGGGAGGAGGGAGATTTGGGACTTGGGTGATGGGAATGTTGCACTGGTGATGGGTGGTGTTCCTTTTATGACTGAAACCCAAACACAATAATGTATGTAATCAAGGTGTTTAAATAAAAATAAATAAATTAATGAACAATAAAAAAAACAAAAACCAAAACAACAAAAAAATTGTTGTACTTGTACAAATCTGATTGGCTTATATTTCAATCCTATGTTACTACTCCACCCACAGAAGCAGGGCATAAAAACCCTGCTTCTCCCTTCAATAAACCTCTTGACTGGCGTACACCTTGAGCGTTCTACTAACTTCTGCAGCTTAATTTTTTATGTGTTCACAAAAGAGCTTAACACTCGCGAATTATTTGTAGCTGCTTTCTGCCTTCTGTCCCGGTTGAGAGAAAGCTGCTGGCCGGAATTCTCTCCCAGTAAAGGGCAGGACCAGAGGCAGTTACAATGTATTCTTCCTTCAAACCTGAACTTGAGTCGGGCTGGGTGCAGTATTCTCAGTGAGACATTCATTTCATTCAGTCTTGTCACAATATCCCATCACTGTCTTCTGGCCTTGAGAGTTTCTTGTGACATGTCTGCTGTAAGTCTTAGGGATGCTCCTTTGAATGTAATTTCCCTTTTTGATCTTGCTGCTTTCAGTATTCAATTTCTGTCTATGAGATTTATCATTGTAACGAGGATGTGTCTTGGGGTGTTTTTCTTTGGGTCTCTTTTAGCTGGTACTCTTTAGGCATGCAGGATTTGATTGCATGTAATCTTTAACTCTGGAAGTATCTCTTTGATGATGTCTTTGACAGTTGATTCTTTCTGGAGATCTCCTTCCTGGGTTTCTGGGACTCCAATGATTCTTATGTTGTTTCTGTTGAGTTTATCAAAGACTTCTATTTTCATCTGTTCGCATTTCTTGAGTACTTTTTCCATTGCCTGTTCGTTTGTCTTAAGGTTCTTTTCCAATTTCTTCTGTTGTGTTGAGTTTTTCTGCATCACATCTTCCAGTACTTTGATTCTTTCCTCTGCTGCTGATACCCTGTTGGCGAGGCTATCCATTGAAGTTTTCAGTTGAGCTACTGTGTTTTTCAGATCTGTTATTTCAGTTTGGAGTTTTCTGATTTCTGTCTTTGTGTTCTGTTCAGATCTATCTATGATTTATTTGAGTTCTACAGACATCTTCCATATTGCTATTTTAAGTTCTTTATCCGAGAGTTTAATCAGGTGGTTGGAATTTATTAGGTCATCCGAGCTTTCATCTTCATTCTCTTTGGATGGTGTTTGCCTGCAAGGTTTCCCCATTGTCATGCTTGTAGTGTGGTTTTTCCTGTGTTGTGGTGGGGTTCATTGGTTAGAAAGAGTACGCGGCTGCGAAGTGAACACTCTTCTGCTGCCTCTAGTTGACAGTCCTCAGAGTGAACAAAGGCACAGCAGGGCAGAGCCTCCACAGGCCAGAGAGCTCAGCTTATTGGACGGTGACCCCCGCAGCCAGAATGTACTCACCAGGCAGCTTTAAATGCAGTTTTATTGGGGTGCGCTCCCTAGGCCTCTGAGGAAACCTTCAGGGATTCAGAAACACAGGCAGACAGGTTATTTTTCTAATCAAAATTATCTGAGCATGAAAGAAAAATATTGCCACGTAATTACTTGGCTTTCTTACCTGAGTTTTGATGCTGTATATTGCCTAACAGAAAGAAGGGACTATTTTACTGTAAATATTAGATATAAATTGGAATGATATATATTGGGACAGGAGGACACACCAGGATTGGTAGGGTAGACAGATTGGATATCACGATGGGTGCCAGTATGAGTATAGAGTTTAGGGAAGGTGTTTGGCATGTGGCTGATGATGCCTGAAGAATCTTGGTTTAAAATACAGGACCTGAGGGCCTTCCCTCAGATGGCACACCTAGACTGGCAGGGCAGATAAACTGGATGTCCTGGTGGATGCCAGCTGGGCTGGCCTAGAGCTTAGGGGACGTGATCAGCATGTGAACTTTTTGAATCTTAGGGAATTCACATGTTATCTTTTTCATGACTTTTTTTCTTTCTGAAAATATATAAAATAAATATTAGATTATCTCATTACAATTACTTTTTATTTAAGCTTCATGTTGATACTGCTTATCATTTTATATACCTATTGACATTAAAAATGGTTTCTTGAGCAATGCTTCCAAGTTCTCCTACTGCTTCTTTAGTTTCAACCCTTGTAGTTTTATCACCTTCTACTTAAGTTTTTAAAAATTCCATTATAAAATAAAACAATGTTATACTCTGTGATTAATACTATTTTTCTTATTTTCTTTTTTGATTGTGAGCATACTAAAGTCTAGGTATTTAGAAATCAAAAGCAGGTTTTATTCTTGGAATATTAATTTTACTACTTCCTGCAACTGCTTATACTTATTATTATATTGCAAGTCAGCCCTTGAAGGGGTTGACTGATGTATGTCTTTCTGTGTTTTATCAGTTTTGTTTGTGAGAATTTTAATGATGATTTTTCTCTTATGGAAGAATGAAGATTTGTATTATGTGACTATATTCTATAGAAAAGATTTGCATTATTTTCCCCTAGGGATTGCAAAAGTTTTCTCAGGTTTGATCTTTTCTTAACAGCTTGCTATTCTTAAACTGTGTCCATACAGAGATTTTGAGTTCACATCTGTCACAAAATGAACACTGGGCAATATGACTTACTCAAAAAGGCATTTCCTTTCCCCTTGCTTTCCTGTCTTGTGGGCTTCTCCTCTGATCCCATCTGAATCTAGGACACTGCTTCATACTAGGAGGTTTAGTATCTACAATGTCTCCATTTCTTCTTTCTTGCAAGCTTGTGCTTATACATTTTTTTCAGAGTATGAATGGTAAATTACACCTTCTGAAAATATTCTCTGGAATCTCATCTGAATTACTGTTTTGTGAGCATCCTATGCTTTTACATAATAGTACTTATCACAATAAAGGGGAATTCCCTCCTTGTCTATTTCCTTGTATGAGTTGACAGCAAAAAGGTTGATTAATGCTTGGGAAATACAGTCTAGAAGATCATGTAAGGATGATTATTTAGATATCTTTGAAATTCTCTAAAGTTTTTGTTAAAGTTTGGTATACTTTCTGATAAACTCTTCCTTCTCACAAGAGTCTGGACATCTCACCTCTTTTCTCTCTTTTTTTACAAAATGTTCCCCATTTACATTTTCTCTTTTATGATATCAAAACTATTTTAATATAATTGAGTATGTATCATGCTCAGATATTAGTAAAGTTTCCTTGTCAACACTGATAATGGAGTGGGAGTAATAGGCAGAGACAAATGAGAAATAGTTGCAAGAAATTTTGATTAAATAGGTGTACCAAATCAATGCTTTTGGATGATCCAAATTATCTGATTTTGATAGATTACTTTACACACCATATTTTAAGTCATAATCCTCTGCTTTTGAGTTATTCTGTATTTTTAAAGCCCAGAGTATCTGGAATGTACAGGTCTTCAATGGGCTACCTTGCTTTGGGTATATTTCATAGAGCAGATTTTTTGCTTCTAGCCCAGACTTAACAAAAACACTTCTAGAATGGAAGCACAGATGAACCTTTAATAGTCATCTGAAAGTGGTGCTTCCCTCTATAAACAGCAACATATGCTCATAGCCTTAATAGGAGACATTTCTCACCAGTTTACTTGGCGATAGCTCTGAGCTCCTGCAGAAACCCTGTCACTTTTCCCAAAGCTATCAGATGAAGAAGTAAGGACTTGCTTTTTAAATGACTTGATATATTTGCAGAGATCACTGAAGTTCAGGCCAACTGTGTTCACCTATCTTTTCAATAGAGGAATAATTCCTGAAATCACCCTAGGAAGTTTAAGTTTATGAAAAAAAATAATAGCCCAGAACATCTAAGAAATAATGGAATCATGAGTGAATAAGCAGCTTGGTGTTGCCACAAATAAATCATCCAGGACCTATCAGAAAGCTGTTTAAAATGCACAGTGAAGGGGAAAAAGTCACTGCAATACATCTTGATTTTGGTAATGTATGTGATGTCACGTCACAAAATTTAACTTATTATTAAAGTGAAATTAATTGACACTGGCTTGGATATGAATACTGTCATGGGGATTGATAATTTTCAGGGGGTCTGTAAACAAGGCATGGTGATAAATAGTGTGACATCCAGCCAGAGGTAGTTGATTAGTAGGGGTGCCAAAGAGATTGGTGTTAAGCCTGATCATATGCAACAATGTTATTAATGGTTTCAAAGAGAAAGTAAAGAGAATGTTAATGAAATTTGCAAATTATACAAACTAGGGTGGTGGCTGGAATAAATCCATAAGAATGATGGATAGAATTTATTCCAAGAGATATAGACAGGTTCAATATATGGGTAATAAACAGCAAAATGGGATTCATTTTCAAAAAATGCAAATGAGGATAGATCAGGGAAAAATAAAAGAAAAAATGATTCCTGTAAAGGCTCTACGAAGTTATTTAATTCGCAAGATGCTTCAGGGTTCTTTTTTTGCTGGATCTTAATCTGCCTTTCTACCTCTGTGTCTGTCATTTTCCACCCCCTCTGGTAAACTCTCCATTAACTCTTTAAATGACTCAGGAATTTCCCACTCTTTTGCTTTTTATAAATATGATTTCCTTTGAACAACTGCCTCTTAATTTTATTTCTGTTTTAAAAACCATAAGTTCTGGATGTCCATGTTCATCTTCTTTGTGATATTTTTTTAAATCTCCTTCCTCAGAATCACTTTAATTCTTCACCATCTCACTTGGTAAATGTATTTGTTGGAATCGTGTCTATTTTTTTTTTTTTTGAGTGTGGTGGTGGTCTCACAAGGTGCTTAGGAAGACTTAGGGCCACTCCTGGTGATACTTCGGCATCTGGATCAGCCTAATATTTAACACTGAACTAGTTTTACTTAGACCAACTAGTACTGAAGACAATAATGGCCATACTTTATGGTTCTGAAGTTTCCAATGGTTCTTGGGAGGCCATGTGGTTTCAGGGATTAAAGACCAGTCAGGAACATGAAAGGTTCTCTAACCCTTGTAATATCTTCTTGGCTCCTTGATTATTTTGTATTGATTGTGACTATAGACAGGAAGGACAATAATTAACCATATAGTACTTAAGGTAAAAATTAAAATTATGGAGCTATTATAAATTCGATTTAAGCTACTTAAGGACTGCATAACCTTAGCTTTTGAAGTCTCTGTTGTTCAAACTTTAAGATGGTTACTATCTTGGCCATTTGTAGCCTTGCTATGACAGAATATCATAAACTTGGTAACTCCAGAAAAAAAAACATTTATTGTTCTGAAGTCTTGTCTTGTCTTGTCTTATGGCCCAGCATGGTTGGAGTCTTGGTGAGAACTCTTAGTTATCTTTACATAGCTTTGCTCAGAGGGTGTGTTTATTTGTGCATGTTTGTGTTTGTGTGTGTGTGTGTGTGTGTGAGAGAGAGAGAGAGACAGAGAGAGAGAGAAATAGACACAGAGTGAGTCAGAGATGAAGAGACAGAGACAGAGAATCTACTGCTCTAATCTAATGTTAGTCACTTTCAGAGGTGCTACTTCCAAATACCATTACATTGATGGCTAAAGTTAGGGTTGCAACATAAATTCTGGGGGAATATAAACATATGGCTTAGAGAAAGTATTCAGCAAAGATTCAATGACATACTCTAGAAAAAGGGTTATTTCAGGAACTAGTTTTTACTACCACTTATTATTGTTCTTAGTAATAGCATCAACTCAAATTTTGTTTTATGATCCACTAAGTCTTCTATGGTAGGCTATTTCTTCTTTCTTATTCTTTCCTTATCACTTCATACAATGCCTGGTGGATCATAGGGCTTTTAGAAAACCAGGGGGCAGCAAGGTGACATAGAATCTTTCTGAAGCAATGAGTCTTATTTTATTCTGCTGTTGATTTTGGGTTCAGTAGGGTAATAGAGAAGCCAGATAAAGTGCTTTCTCAATTTGTTTTACAGGTGTTTCAGAGGGAAGCATGTGGGATTTTCACTTCTGAGTGGTGCACAGTTTCAAACACCCAGTAGAGGCTTTCTGGTGTCTTTCTGGTGAGGTCATGTCTGAGGAGCATGGCAAAGTATGGGCCAGATGCAGCCAGCTGAATGGAGTTGGGGTACAAAGCTGTGAGAGTGGTCAGAGGGACAGCCAGCCTGATTTATTTAAGGCAGGTTTGGAGAAGGGAGGGATAAAGCATTGGAAAGAAAGAAATTCTGCAAACATCTGACATGTGGGAACCCCATGGAGAGAACAGGATCTTGGCACTTTGTAAGCCTTGGAATGAACAGTTTGGATAACAAAGAAAAAGAGAAACATGATCCCAGTATTTCTTTTGACTTATGCCAATAGAATTCCTCTGGCTCTGGAATAGTCATTGTGGGTGAAGTGAGGGGTTCTTATATGCATAAACTTGCAGAAATTAGAAATTCTCAGGAAGGTTGCAGCTAGTTAGGTTAAGATAGACATATGCATTGTCTGATATGAAGATGTTCTAACAACTATCCTATCCTGACCAAATATGTTCACTAACCAAAGCAATGTTTGACCTGGCCTGCAGGTCATCTTCAGTTGGCAAGATAGAAGCTGAAATTAGTTAGAATAGGCTGTACTAAAGCCATATTTAAGACTACTCTCATGGATATAACTGGATGCATGGTTTCTTGTGAGCTTCACAGGATTAAAGGAAGTCAAATAAAATCATTCAAGTTCATTGAAAACTCTGCTCCCATAATATCTATTATTCAGTGCTGAAAGCAAATCAGATCAAGATGACAGAGAAAGGTCCCTCTTAAACCAATAACAAAGAAAATAGATCAGGAGATAATGCTGATTAAAGCACAGTGGTTCATCCTTGTCCTATTTCTCATCTTTTTCTTCTCCTTTAAGCTAGTGATACTCATCTCATTCATTTTGCATTTTCCAACAACTACTGACACCATGCGACATTCAGTCTCTGGATGTGATTATATTTTGTGACCCTTTCTTCAATAACTACACCTTTTAGCTAGTATAGTACAATGTATTTTCATAATTTATGTTACATGATTCAAGAAAATATCTTGAAATTCAAGAATTTTTCTGTTATTGTTTATATCATCTTATTATGGGTCTTCTATGGATTCAAATTATAGTACTACACAACAGATATGTTTTCTTTTTTTTTTTTTTTTTTGGTTTTTGGGTCACACCCGGCAGTGCTCAGGGGTTACTCCTGGCCGTCTGCTCAGAAATAGCTCCTGGCAGGCACGGGGGACCATATGGGACACCGGGATTTGAACCAACCACCTTTGGTCCTGGATCGGCTGCTTGCAAGGCAAACACCGCTGTGCTATCTCTCCGGGCCCCAGATATGTTTTCTTACTAACTCCAGTGAAACCATCACTTCCCTTTTTAGCATTAAATGAAGGGTACATTTGAGTTCATTGAACTATTTTTCAACACAAAATGGCATTTTTTGTTTGTTTTTTGGCCACACCCATTTGATGCTCAGGGGTTACTCCTGGCTAAGTGCTCAGAAATTACCCCTGGCTTGGGGGGGACCATATGGGACACCAGGGGATCGAACCATGGTCCTTCCTTAGCTAGCGCTTGCAAAGCAGACACCTTACTTCTAGCGCCACCTCACCGCCCCCACAAAATGGTATTTTTAAGATATTGTTTATCTTTCTCTTATATGGATATCTGATATCAAGGAGATTCATTTGATCTTAGTAATGGGCAAAGACTGAAGGAAAGGATCAGGGTTCACATGGATTGAATGATATATGGAAATAGCTATTTCTTCAATTTTCCTTGATTTTCAGAATTTCTTTTTGGGCCCAACCCAACAATGCTCAGGGTTTACCCCTGGCCCTGAGCTAAGGAATCATTGTTGGCAATGCTCAGGATTAAATCTGGACCAGCCACATGCAAGGAAAATTTCCTACCTGAACTACTATCTCTCTGTATCAGTTTCCTAATGCTATTGTTGATGTTAATTTCTAGTATTCAACGTATGCCGGTTGTAAACCCAGAAAACAGGGACTGGCATTTAGTGATGATTAAAAAATATTGTTTGAATTTAAGAAAAAGGTAAGTTAGTGATATGCTGGAACTAAATTTGGTGTACACTTTCTCCTCTTTATCACTTGTGTCCTTGCACTACTGCTCTTTTTATCTTTATACACCAACCAAACCTTCCTCAAGGCTTTTCACATACAGTTATTTCTTCTTAACTAGTCTTTCCTTAACTGGAATGATTAGTTCCTTTATTCTATTAAGAGGTCCTTTCTCAGACAAAGCTTTCTTGATCATGCTGGACATTTTCTAGTAGCCCTTCAGATACGCTTTCAAATCTCTCCACCTAGTATGCTATCAGAAGCACTAACTGGCTTCTATTACCTCTGGCTTTCTCTTGAGTGGAATGCCAAAGGCTAGAGAGCATATGTTTACTTCCTGGCTGTTTCTCTGATAACTTAGAAAGATGGATAATATAGTTCTGCTAGAAGCTTCTGTTGAGAGATGCTTTCTACAGACCCCAGACTCTCGTTTAACCCTACAATGGTGGTTAGAAGTAAATTTATTACTCAATGTTCTTATTCACTCTACACACATAAAGAAACTTTTTCTGAGTATTTTCGGAGTGATCTCACTCTGATCATACATATCATATACATTATTTTTTCAGTTTTTAAATTTAAATACCATAGTTACAAGGTTGCTCATATTACAAGTTTTTAAATTTTTTTAAAAAATATATCACATACTTGAGACAATTAGTCATAATACATTTGTTTTAGGAAGAACAGAGGCAAAGTTATTAAAAGATAGAGAAACTATTGAGATGGAAGAGAAAGAAATGGTTCAGTAGAAAGTATATTTTTGAAAATCGTTGAATCACCAAATAACTCATTAAAGGCCTAGCAGAAAGTTTAATAAGCTTTTCTTTTTTTTTAGGATAAGAGTTAAACAAATACAGTAAAAAGTGGTGTTAGAGTGGCAATTGTTTTTTACATAGGCACAGCAAAATGTGGGAGACATGGAAAGGAAAAACCTTGGTCTAAATATAAGGAGACCTCACCCCTGAAATTTTCTGGAGTAAGACCATCTCTAGGCTCTGGGCATACTAGGCTGTTCAACCCAGGTCATTGTCTGTAGTGTCAATAATTTTTTTTTCTGCATAGTCGCTGTTGTTGGTGTCAGGTTTCTGTAGTTAGAGATCCTGGGTTCTGTGCATATCCTACATTGAAGTCAGAATGATATGGAAAATCCTCTAGTTTCACCTCACAATTAGAGGGCAATGTGGATAGCCCTACCCTGAAAGCAGGTTGTTGTTATGTCTTCTTGGTGTTAAGGGACCTTTCTTTGGAGTAGGTCGATGCTGAGGCATCAGTAGGGTCTTCTGTGGTAGAGGATTGCTTTCAGGTGATGTTATAGACAACCTTGGTTGTTTAGTAGATGACATCCTGGTTCAGGGGTGAATAGACAATGCCGTTCTTCTGAGGCCTGAGCCAGGTCATTATTACAATGTTCAGGGTGTAAGGTCCTATGACAATGTTCAGGTGTAAGGTCCCACTGCATTACAGGATTTGTGTGTTCCTATTTCTATTAGGTAAGAACTTGTCTGTATGTATAGTATTTTCTCATTTTAATGTGGCTATGAAAAATCAGAACAATGCCTCATGGTGTTTTAGGTGCATATAGGGACTGCTGGAACAAGTCCAACAATCCCCTTAACTTGGTTCTAACATAAGCTCTAAATCTAGGGACTCTTCTACCAGAATTTCTTATCGAACAGATAATAAAGAGAAGAACAGACAAAACAGTGGGGAAAATCATCACTGTATAAGAGAATATTCAGTAAGGGTTATAGCTATTAAGGGAATATATACAAGATATTCAAAAGATATTTAGATGTTCCTTTTATGTTTCTGAAATAGTTGGGGGTGTGTTAAGTCTGGTGCATCACTTTGGACTGTGGTTTGGCTTGTGCAGTTTGATAACTGGCTGGTGATGAACCCATATCAGGAAAAATCCTTGAGCCATAACTTCTGAAAAACTGAGTCTCTTAGCAAGGAAAGGCCCACAATGAAGGAAGGAGAGGGAAGGAGGCCTCTGAGAGTAGATCAATAGTAACAGAGTATTGGGATCTTTTTAGGCTGAGAGTCTATCATATCACTTAGGTTTGGCAGCTTTTTTTTTTTTTTTTTTTTTTTTTTTTGTGGGGATAATTATCTGCTTCTTGAGGAGCCAAGAACTGAAGGTAAAAAGGGTTAAATGTGGAGTAATGGTGGTTGGGGGTGAGGGAGTGAAGGAATACACATGAGCTTGTACTGTGGTAAGAAAGGACAAAATGTAATATGGACATTCTGCATCTATAAAACATACATTAATCATAGAAAATACTATTGATTAATATCATATAATATCATGCCCCCACATAGTTTTAAAAATGGAGATCAGTAAGAGATAAAGTTGCTGGTGATTGCCCCATGCCAGCCAGCCAGAGCTAGCCTCCAGAACAGAAAAGGATTTGGTGTAGAACTGGAAGCTAAAAATCCGCCAGCCCCCTCCCTAATCTCTTCCCCCGTGTGTCATGGGGGGGGACAGGGGATAGTCCTGGGGTCCCCTTCGGAGTCCCCCAGCACTCACCTTTCTGGCTGCCTGGGCCAGTACCCAGGCATGCCCATGGAGTCTAGGAGGAAGTGGGGAGATGGCTGGGGTCCTCCCTATATACATTATTTTTTAAGTGAGCAGTCTTTATACTTTTACACCAATAATTCAGTTGAAGTTTGACCTTTTATTCTTGCCAGGACACTAACTGTCATAGTATATTAGCCAAATAAGTTTCCTACCCTCATGCTATTAAATAGAATTTTTCTTTATACATGTATGTGTAATATAAACATGTTTGATTCATGAATCCTTTCATGATGCTCCATTCCACCCATTAGATTGGGTCAAGGTTTCTTTCAAAGTTCTATGGCTACCTGATGCTAATGTGTAGTTCAAAAAATATTGTTGAGTGACTAAACCAATATAGGAATAAATAGCAGATACTAAAGAGGTTTTCAGACAACAAGTGTCATTAAATAAGCAATTTTTATTGTCCAGATATTATTCTTTTAATATCCATGCATCACTCATTTATAATGATATTTTATCAGTAAATATGATCAATGCCATTTAAATAAATTTTAGGAGTTTATACGATTTTCTTTTCTTAAATATCTTTATTTAAGCATCATGATTACAAACATGTTTGTAGTTGGGCTTTAAAAAAGTTATAAAAAAAGAACAACCCCCTTCACCAGGGTAATATTCTTTCCACCAATGACCCCAACTCCCTCTTCCGCACCCATTGCCTATATTTGAGACAGATATTCTATTTCTCACACTCACGTCCATTGTCATGATAGTTATCAGTGCAGTTATTTCTCTAACTGGACTCACCACTCTGTGGTAAGCTTCATATAGTGAGTCATTTCTTCTTGCCCTCATCTCTATTGCCTCTGTGTAATATTACAATAATGTATTTTATTTTTCTTAAATCCCATAGATGAGTGAGACTATTCTGTATCTACCTCTCTCCCCCTGACTTATTTCACTCAGCATAGTAGTTTCCATGTCCATCCATGTATAGGAAAATTTTATGACGTCATTTTTCTGATGGCCGTATAGTATTCCATTGTGTAAATGTACCACAGTTTCTTTAGTCACTCATCTGTTGTTAGGCATCTGGATTGTTTCAAGATTCTGGCTATTGTAAATAGTGCTGCAATGAATATTGGTGTGCAGAAGGCACTTTTGTGTTGTGTTTTTGTGATATGGAGCATTTTTTCATGTGTCTTTTGGCCATTTGTATTTCTTCTTTGAGAAATTATCTTTTCATTTCTTCTCCCCATTTTTGATGAGGTTAGATGTTTTTTCTTGTTAAGTTCTGTCAGTACCTTGTAATATCTTAGATATTAATATCTTGTAATATCTTAGATATTAGTCCCTTATCTTACGGGTATTGGGTAAATAGTTTCTCCCATTCTTTGGGTGGCCTTTGTATCCTCATCACTGTTTCCTTTGAGGTGCAGAAGCTTATTAACTTAATATAGTTTCATTTGTTTATCTCTGCTGCCACTTGTTTGGACAGTGCAGTTTCCTCCTTGAAAGTTCAACATAATACTGAAAGTACTTGCCATAGCAATTAGGCAAAAAATATATCAACGGCATTTAGATAGAAAAGGAAGAAGTCAAGCTCTCACTGTTTACAGAGTACATGATGCTATATTTAGTAGACCCTAAAGATTCTACCAAAAAGCTTCTAGAAAAAATATATTCATATAGAAAAGTGGCAGGTTACAACATTACATGCAAAAATAAGTGGCTTTATTATATACAAATAATGGTAGAGAAGAAATGGACATAAAAAACGATTCATTTCACATTAGTGTCACACAAACTCAAATACTTTGAGTCAACTGAACTAAAGAGGTGAAGGACCTATACAAAGAAAAGTACCAAACACTACCTCAAGAAAAAAAGAGGACACAAGGAAATGGAGACAAGTATGCTGCTCATTGATTAGGAGGATTAATATTATTAAAATGGCAATACTCCCCAAGGCATTGTACAGACTTAAAGCAATCCCTCTATGGATACACATAACATTCTTCAAAGAAGTAGATCAAACACTCCTGAAATTAATCTGGAACAATAAACACCCAAGAAGAGCTAGAGCAACCCTTGGAAAAAGGAATATAAGAGATATCACTTTTACCAACTTTAAATTGTATTACAAAGCAATAGTCATTAAAACAGCATGGTATTGGAATAAAGACAGACCCTCATATCAGTGGAATAGAATAGAGTATTCAGAGAATACTCTCCAGATATACAATCAATTAATCTTTGATAAAGGGGCAAGAAATGCAAAATGGAACAAGGAAAGCCTCTTCAACAAGTGGTGTTGGGACAACAGGTCAGGCACACACTAAAAAGCAAACTTAGACTTCCATCTAACAGCATGAACAAAGATAAAACCCAAACAGATAAAAGACCTTTATATCAGACCTGGGGCCATAAAGGAACATGTAAGGAACATGTAGGAAAAACACTCCATGACATTGAGACAATTTTCTATTTTTTAATTTTTTCCCCTGTTTTTGGGCCATTCCTAGCAGCACTCAGGGATTACACCTATCTGTGCATTTAGAAACTATTCCTGCAGACTTGGAGAAACAGGATGCTGGACATTGAACCCAAATTGACCTTGTGCAAGGCAAATGCTCTACCCACTTTTGCTACCATCAAGCTCCTAGTTCTATGATTTTCAAGAGGAGGTACAACTACAAAATATCAACCATTTAATTCGAACCTGTTTCTGTCTTATGCAGGGTCCCAAATTTTTATTACTATACCAAATGGTTGGAGATGGAAAAATGTAGATTCTAGTAGTCATTCCACTCTTCTCTCTAACTATGTAGAATGAATATAGTTTAATTAAGATATTTGGTTCTTTATGGACCACCAGATGAGCTATTCTGTCAGATTCAAGTTCTGTGACTGATAGACTATGTCATAATTTATTTTTCTTTCATCATGAACAATGAAGCCTGGCTTACAGATGTGGCAGACTGGTTCTCACTTAGGTGCCTTTTTGTTGCCTTTATTGTGTACCAAAAACATATTAAAAAGTTTTCATTTTTATGTATATGATGTGAAAAGGTTAATTCTACACCAAACAGAACACCTATCAAACATTAGAGCCTCAGTTTTCTAAATCCCCAGTTTGCCTTTGATGGTTCCTGTAACACATACAGAAGATAATCTCTAAATTATACAGAACTTCATGATTAAAATATTTTGCCACCTTTTAAGGTTAGAGAAGAAAATGTGGCTTAGGAGACACAGTGTCAAATTAAGTGATAACAGAGCCATAGAGGCACATAATAAATATGCATAAAGAGACTAAAAAAAGCATTTCTAATAGGTCCGTACCATAGGAATTTGCTATGTGTGAAATTGAAAGACTTCCTAGGGAAAATCCTTGGCCCATTTGCTTTCAAATTTACTTTTTATGCTCTTTTGTTAAAAAAAAAAAGATCTAAGCTCCATTATTTCCTTGCAAAGAAATCTTATCAAAGGAATAATCTCATAGCTCTGGAGAATCCCAAATATCTACCTAGAGAAAACTTTTTCTGAGGACAGGTAGTTTATATGTTATTTGCCAGCAAACAGGGTGGGGAGCATTCTTGTTTTGTTGCTTTTTTACCCTCCAAAATCCAGGGCTATGTGCTAAAGAATAATACATAAAAAGAATTATTAAGTGTTTATTTTTTTGTTTATTTTTATTTTTAGTTTTGGGGTAGTAACTGGTGATGTTCCTAACTGGTAATGCTCTTCACTCAGGAATTACTTGGTTGTGCTCAGGTGTCTCAAAATGGGATACCTGGGATCAAATCTGAGTCTTACCTTCTGTACTTTCTCTCTGCACCCCTCAGAATTATTTATAGGCGTGGCAGGTGATAAAATATGGTGAAGGGACCAAAGGAAATTTATAGTTCTATAATTTAGATGAGGACAGTGGATATTCATCTATTGTAACTGAGAGTAGTGAAGGTGGTTCAAGAATGTCAATCTAGGGAGGTTTTATGTCTAGGAATGACTTTCTTGAGGAAGGAGGTTTTCTGCTGTTTGTAAACTGATGTACTAGAACTTGGGGAAGGAAGGTGAACTATCTTCTGATGAAGAATATCACATATGGTAGTTTGAAACTAGGTATTCATTGAGTACAACTTTGTATCCTGTTAAAAACAGTAAAAAGTTGTGAACAAGAGTTTTCAAAATATATGTAAATTCAGATGCCTATTTTTGCTGTTAAAAAGATGTATGTCATTGCTTTTTTTCTCCATTTTTCCATTTTCACCTTTGCAAGACATTAAAAGAAAAGCATAAATGGAAGAAATAAAGGAGAATGAAAAGAAACTTTTTACTTTTCAGCTTATTTTCTGTGTCCTAAGAAAGTTTGCAAGTTTGCATGCGGTTCGACCTCTTTGCCCAAGATTTATAACAATGGTGAAATTACTCACTTATGGAGCCAAAGATTTCAGACCTTTTCTGCATATTTAGGTATTTAGCAATTTTGTATTATTTCAATAGCTTTATAAGCTCAGGAGGTATACTGGATCAAAAAATGTTTTATCCTCTTAATTCAAATAGTTAGGTTTTTGGAAAAGTGCTTTAGATTACTTATATAATTCCCAAAATGGTGTCTGGATTTTGTTGCTATGTAAAAATTTGGGTTACTTCAGGAACAACTCAATAAACAGACTTGACTATTAGAAAAAGATGCCTTCAATTAGTTTGAGATCTTTTATGAATCAGGTTTATTTTCAGTTCTTTATTTTTTCTTTTTAATTTTTTCTTTTGAATTATGAGAACAAAAGATGCAAAGAAAGAGGATAAGGTAAAGTTACAGTGGAAGGACAATCACCCATAACATAATTATCAGAAGTCCCCTTGCTGATATCTTAACTTTGAACTTTCAGCAAAAGAAAGTTAAGATAAATAAAACAGAATCCATGTGCAATTACTTTGTCCCTCAAGTCCCCAGATTGTAGCACATTATAATATTTCTTAACAGCACACAAGGCAATCTAAAGCCATCAAACTTACGTAACTCCTTAAACATTAGAGGCATAGTATTTTTTACATTTCCATGTACATGCATATTAGCTTAAGTTAACCTCAAATTTTAAGTGGGTGCGTTTTAAGGATTAGAGTCAAAGGAGCACAGTAAAAACGGTGTTAGAGTGGCAATTGTTGTTTGCATAGGCCCACTAAAATATGAGAGGCATGGAAAGGAATAACCTTGGCCTAAATACAAAGAGATCCTACCCCTGAAGTTTCCTGGCATAAGACCAGCTCTAGGCTTCAGGCAAGTTATCGTTCGATCCAAGACATTGTCCGTAGTGCCAACACACTTATCACACAGTCTCTGTTGTTGGTATCATGTTTCTGTATTAAAGATTCTGGAATCTGCATGTCCTACATTGAAGTCATGATGTGGAGTGTCTTCTCATTTCACCTCACCATGAAAGGGCAATGCAGGAAGCCCTGTCCTGTAAGCAGGTTGTTGTTGTTAAGTCTTCTCAGTGTTAAGGGAAGTCTCTTTTGAGCAGGACGATGTCTGAGCAGTGGTAGGGTCTTCCGTGGTAGAGGATTGCTTCCAGGTGATGTTATAGACAAACCTCACCATTAAGGGGCAATACAGCAAGCCCTGTCCAGTAAGCAGGTCATTGTTCTTGTTGTCTTCTCAGTGTTAAGGGGTGTCTCTTTTGAGTAGATCGATGTCAGAGCAGCTGTAGGGTCTTCCCTGGTACAGGAATGCCTCCAGGTGATGTTATATACAACCTTGGATGTTTTGTAAATGTCTTCTGTAGATCAAGGGGTAAATGGAGAATGCCCATTCTTCTGAGGCTTGTGCCAGGTCTTTATGTCAATGTTCAGGGTGTAAGGTCTCATTGCACTACAAGATTTGTGTGTTCCCATTTCTATTAGATAAGAACTTATTGGTATGTATAGTATTTTCCCATTTTAGTGTGCCTACGCAAACAAGAAATAAAGCCACGTGGTGCTATCAGATATATGGGGGTGTAAGAACATTTCCAACAAGACCCATGACTTGGTTCAAGCATAAGTATTAAATTGAGGGATTCTTTCACACCAAATTCCATATTGAGCAGTTCACAAAGAGAAGATAAAAAACATGGGGGGGGGATCGTCACTGTATAAGAAAGTATTCAGCAAAAGTTTATAGCCGTCAAAGAAAACACCCATAAAATGTTGAAAAGATATGTGTCATTTTTATGCCTTTTAAAATAGTTGGGTGGGTGTTGACTCCAGGGCACCACTTTGGTCTGTGACTTAGGACTCAACAGTACTTAAGTTAGAAAGGGTAAATAAGGAGTAATGATGATAGGAGTTAAAGAAGTTAAAGAGAAATATGAACTTATGAAGGGGTATGCAAAAGGGCAGAGTACAAAATGGACATTCTGCATACATAAAAACATAATTCAATGATAGTGAGTACTATTAATGTTTCTTGTAAGAGTATTATTAATGTTTCTTGTGCGCGCGGGGGCAATAGCCCCCACACAATTTTGAAAATATAGACTGGACAGAGATTACCAGTGACTTCAAGAAACTGGGAGGCCAGAAGTTCAGAGCCCCACCCAGACCCTCCCTAAGGAGCTGAATGGATAATGGGGGAAGGCCTAGGGTACCTTCAAGCTCCACCAAGGGACCCAACTCACCGGCTTGCCCAGGCATGTGGCCCGGGGAAGCCCTGGAGATCTGGAGCAAGGCGGTAGAGGGGTGCTGGGGTTACCCAAGTCCCGCACCCCCACAAATCTGGTCAAGCAGGCCTCTGGCATGGCGGGGGGCCTGCCAAACCTCCTCCTGCTAGACTCCTGGCTCCCAGGAAGGAGAGCTTCAGTTCTTTTTGAATCACATTTTTACAGCACCAAAGAACACAAATGTGCTAATATAATCTTTATATATTTCATCTCACTGGCTATGAGCTGGACTTTTTATAGCTAATGAGTTACTTAAATTGACCCTTTTTTAATCTAGGTAAAAGTGACAAAATAATGATTTATTGAATAACTTCTTTATGCCTTTTCTAAGAGCTTTACAAGTGATCTCTCATTTAGTTCTCAAAATGGCAGTCAAACTAGATATCATTTTTTATCATATCTGAAATGGGATGATAATACACATCTCAAAGACATTATCAAGATATGACGAGATAAAGTCTGTGTACTAGTTAGTTTAATTTCTTTCTTGTAGCTACAGCCATTATCATCTTCCTTTTATTTTACCACATTAGTGTTATCCAATTAATAGAAACTAGAATTAAAGCTTTCTCATAAAAAGTCCAAAAGAAGATACACATAAATAAATAGAATGGGAAAATTACTTTATTTATTTATTACAATTTTTGTGTGAGAAATATGTTTATATTGAATAAAATAATAAAAAGGCCCTTTGGATGGAGCTGAATGATGATGGGATGAATGGATTTTTAAAAATTAAGTTGAATTTGGGTGAATTATTTGAACTGTAACTATCACCCAAATCTTGTTTATTATTACTTTACTCTAAGCAGTCTCTTAAAAGAATTAATATTTCTTTTTCGTTTTAGTGTTTTTTGAAGTCACCCCCAGCAGAACTCCTGGTTCTGAGCTCAGAAACCGCTTCTGGCTCGGGGGACCATATGGGATACCAGGAATCGAACACAAGTCCGACCTATGTTAGCCACGTGCAAGGCAAACACCTTACTGCTCTGCTACCACTCCATCCCCAAGAAATAATATTTCTTGATGTCAAGAGGAGATATACAGATTGACCTGGATCATTTTAAAATGCAGAAAATAAGAAGTGCAAAAGCAATAACAATAAAAAAAACCTACCACAAGGATAGAGCTATGTCAGAGGAATAAAAAGTCAACAGAATGAGTTCTCTTTAACTAAAACTAGAAGCACAAGAAAGACTTAAAAATGGTATTTAACTTAAAGTAGAAAAAATTGAATCCATACTGACAAAAAACTTTTAATGGGAAATTTACTCAGACAGAAGAATTCCAAATTATTCAACTTCTCTGTCTTCAAGAAGTTAGAACCCAACTCTTCACTCACTAAAGGCAGACTATGAATTGTGGCTTCCTTCCCAAGAGCATTCTGGGGATGGTAGAAGCAGAGTAATTTTAAAGTGAAAAGATTAGACAAGCAACAGCTTAACCTGGTGATCAAAGTCAACATCAATAGCTATAACATACTTATGACAACGCTGCAGGCAAAAACAGTACTTTGCCTCTGTGGTCTTGCTCCTAACATCCTATCTAAGCCCAATGTAATTATATATTTTAAAAAATCTGAAAAACAGGTTGAGAGACATTTCACAAAATACTAGATCAGAATTCCTCAAAATTGGCAAAGTCATAAAAAATAAAGTATGGAGAACCCAAAGGAGACATAATCATGTATGCTTTAGTATGCTGAAATAGTAAAAGTATACTGAGTATGATTGCAATGTAAAGATATTGATTATATTTTATTATATCACACATATTTATAAGGATATATTATATTTTATCACATATTTTAATAATGGTTATATATATACTACATAAAACCAGAATATTATTCTCAGATATATTTTGTCCACAGCATAGTGGCTCATAGATCACAAACATCTTGAAATTTTCTAGGTTCTGGAGTTTTATGGTTGTCTTTTGTTTCTTAATAAGGTGTCTTTGGGGTCTATACCTGAAGGTGGGCCTGGTTGCTCTGGAATACAAACTAAAATTTAGTCCTTTCATTTTTGATCTGCTAGGATGAGAGAAGGTTAGGAGGTTGAGTTCAATCACCAATGGCCAGTGAATTAAATGTCAAGCATTTATAATTAAAAGCTTTTTTAAAAAACAGGAGAAAAAGGCTTTATAGAGCTTCCAGTTTGGTGATTTGTGCAGCTTTGGTGAGAATGACATGCTAGAATAAGGCATGGCATTTCAGTGCCTTTCCCCATAAATTGTGCTATGCTGTTCCACCTGGATATTCCTAAGTTATATTTTTGCCAGTCTGTGAGTCAACACACTTCCTGAGCTCTGTTGACTGTTAAAGAAAATTAACTTAGGAGGATTTTTTAGGAATTTTCAAGTTATAGTAAGAAATCCAGATAATGTGGGCTAGTACAGGAATCTGACTTCATGAAACACTATTAAATTAATCACAGCCCTCTTCATATCAGAAACTAAGCAAATCACCAAATCACACTCGGAACTCTCTTGCTTAGACTGTCTGGCTAGATCTGGTTTGGGAGTAGCAGAAAAGGGCAATTTTCCCATGTGTTGTATTTGAAATAAGGCCAAAATTTCCATCAGGAGAATTTTTTGAGTTTATTTCCACAAAGGTCCCACAAAAAAGGTATCAGATGAACAGGGCATTGAGAATGAGATAAAATGCCATTATTAATCACAAAGGAAGAATATCTGTAAATACATTTTTCTCTCTTCAAACCTATATACTTGAATATCAGAACATACACTGACTTAGGAGAAACTTCCCCTAGATCATATTTTTTCTTTGGATTTTGGACCACCTCCAGTTACTCAGGAATTACTCCTGGCAGTGCTCAGGAGACCATATGTAATGAGGGAGATTGAAATCTGGATGGCCTCATACAAGGCAAATATCCTACCCGCTGTACTATCACTCTGCCCCCACCCCAAATCATCTTGTTTCAAGATGCTTTGGATGAGCTAAATGACTACTATTTAATCCTCTTTTATCAGAGTTCTGTGCATTTTGATCCCTGTTTATATATTACTGGAAATGATCTTGATTTATCTAGTAGTTAAAAATATTTCTTTTCGGGGCCAGAGTGATGACACAAGTGGTAATGCGTCTGCCTTGCCTGCGTTAGCCTAGGACGGACCACAGTTCTATCCCCCAGCATCCTATGTGGTTTCCCAAGCCAGGAATGATTTCTGAGCACATAGCCAGGAGTAACTCCTGAGTGTCACCCGGTGCACACTTGAGGGACCATATGGGACTCTGGGGGTATTGAACCATGGTCTGTCCTGAGTCAGCTTCATGCAAGGCAAACACCGTACCGCTGTGCCATTGCTCCGGCCCTTAGTTAATAATATTTCTGTGCGATATAGAGATAAAATTGGGAACGGTAACAATTTCTTTTTATCTTTTATAAATTGATCATTTCTTTATTTCCTGTAGAGGTTTTATAAAGTATGAAATTTGGGGAATGAAATAATTAGGGTGAGTTTTTGAATGTTTATGAGCCACACCTGGTAATGTTCAGAGGTTACTCATCCTGCATGCAGAAATTATATATGGGATGCCAGGGATTAAACCAGGGTCAGCTATATTCAAGTCAAACATTCTACCTGTTGTAATATTTCTCTGGCCCCAAAATAGTAAGTAGCTTAATGTGTGGGAATGAAGGACATTCAGTATATTCAGAATGCTTACTGGACAGGAAATAATCAGCCCCCCAAAAGAGGCTTGCACTCTTTTTCTCTACTGTTGGTTTTTCTAGTACTTTCTACTGGAAAAGCAGCAGTCTAATTTCCTAATAACGTACAGTTTCTATCAAAAGTTTCCTCTAACCAGTTCTGTAGATTACACCCAATTAGCCACATTCCTTGAGTTGCAATTGATAATTGGCCATTATCTGAACACATGCCAACCCTGAAAGGAGCTGACTGTCAAGAATAAGCCAAGCCTACAGAGTGCTGACAGCCACAGGGGCTCATAGAATGGATCTGGCCTTTGTTGATTACCCTCTTGAGTAATGCTGCACATACTAAAATGCTGAATGAGAACTTTAACATGAAAAACCTTTTTTCCTTCATAAAATGTACCTGATTACAAAAACATTGAATTGGGCTGAGGAGGGGGGGAGGTCTTAAAAAATGGCAAGCCTTCAAACACTTTTCTTGCATGAATATTATCAACACAGTTTCACTGTCTTTGATACATACTGATAAAATAAAAGCCAGCAATTAAACTTCCTGCCCAGTGGAACAGTTTTACATGCAATGTTATGGATTTGATGACTTAATTTTTGGATCATTGTAATAACGGTGATTCTTCTATCTAATGGTAACTAATACTAATGTACTCATCAAGAGCTTAGGTGAAACATGGTTTCAGTAATGTGTTTTCTTAGATGGGTAAATTATAGCTCTCAATTGATAAGATGGCTTGAAAGTTAATTTTATGTGTCAACTTGGCATGGCACCATCAGGTGTCCATATAATTGGGACAATTTGGTCAAACACTATTCTGAATATGTCTGGATGAGACTAACATTCAGATTAGTGGATTGAGTAAAGTAGATTGCTTTTCTCAATATGGGTAGGCCTTATCTAATCAGTTAAAGGTCACAAATAGATGCCAAATACTAGTATTCTACAGGTAAGAGATAAATTTTCCTGCATGAATGCCTTCTAATTGAGATAACTAGTTATAAATCTCTAGATCATTTAGATATTAAGTCTGCTGACTGCATATCCTATGATTTATCAACTGCCAAAATCATCTGAACTAATCTAAGGCTGCTAAATTGGAGTATGCCAAATTGGGTTAATTAAGCAATGGAAAGTTATATTTTTATAGTTCCGGAAGTGAAAAATGTGCAATTAAGATGTCAACAAAATTGGTTTCTTTCTTGACCTTCATCTCTTCTGCTTTTCTCTATATCTTCACATCACCCTTCTTGCTTGTATTTATGAGTCTAAACTTACTAGTCTTTTATTTTTCAGGGTCTCTCAAGTAGTGCTCCAGTGATCTGGGATTCCCTCCAGGGAATTCTTAGTTAACCAGGCTAGTAGTTAATGCAAGATTATAAAGATATTCTATTGCTTAGGTCCTGTATTGCTGAGGACTAACAGCCACAGTGGTAATATTTGGAAACTTTCAAATGTATGTGCTATATGAGGGCCATGTGATGCTAGGGATTAAACCAGCACAAGAAACAAGCACTTAAACCCTATGTTGTCTTTAATCCCTTAATTTCTAGTCTTACAAAAACAACAGTTACACAGGATTAGGGCTCATAATAGTGACCCTAAAGTAATTCAATTACTACTTTATAGGGTACTCCCTATATCCAAACACACTCACATTCTAAGGCAATGTCAGAAAGGTTAAAGCTTTAGCATATAAATTTGCGAGAAGAGGGAGACAGGTCAGCCTATAACAAAACCCTATGTATGATGTCCATAGCTTTAAAATCTGACCTTGTGCTTTTAAAGCAAATTCTAGAATGGCCCTATAGAGAAAAAAATTAATTTAATCAGGTTGTTTTGAGGCCCAATACACTTCACTTTAAAACTACCTGCTATTCTCCTCTATGAAAACAGTTGAAAGGGTAAGGAGTAGTTGAATGACTCTAGAGATACAGAGAATGTTAGGAAAGGACATAAAAATTGCCATTAGACTCCTAAATGTTTAGAAGAGAAATTGTAGTAGATTGCTCTGAGGGCATCTCAACATAAAAGTAAAGGCTTTTAGCTGTGTAGCTTCTCTGTGAACTCCTTGCCATCAAATTCTTCTTAAATGGAACCCATACATTAACTTTGTGTATTAGTTAGGACTCCTTGATCAAAGGTGACAGAAAGAAAGTGCATACTCTTTATGGAAAAGGGGGCATTTATTTGCAGTAATATGAGTATTTTGTGGAAGGCCAGAATAACCAAGTGACAGAAGGTAGGGAGGAAGCAAAGCTCAGTAATAACTAGAAGTAGCAATTCCAATGTCATCTTGTCTTTTTCTTGTTCTCCAGATTAGGCTTTTAACTACCATTGACATCCTCTTTTCTTTCTTAACTCCTTTACTCGTTCACTTTTACCTACCAGGTCTGAGAAGAACACCAAGATTCAATAAAGATTTGTGAAGATACTCAGATATATAGGAGACCATCCAGTGATGGCTAACCTTTTTGAGCCCGAGTGCCCAAACTGCCACATAATGCCCGGTCCTCTCAATGGCCATTCCGGTCCTGTTGCCAGATGAGCTGCAAAGCAGACATGGGCACACTCACCTTCCGCCATGCCACATATCTTAATTGCGGACCCCTTCCCGCATGCCAGCTGCAAGGCCTGCGAGTGCCACAGCTGGCACGCGTGCCATAGGTTTGCCATCGATAGACTGTCTTCAGATGCAATTTAATTTCTGAGTGTACTCTGGTTTAGGTAAGGACCACTATCTGTCTGTGGACCAATCAACTGTTACCAGTAGTAAGAGTTTGTTATAGAAGGACTGCTTCTGGGGTGAAATTGGGTGGAAGACAGTACAATCTAACCAACTGGTATCCTCTTTTGATAACAATCTCATCTATCTGTGTTAGATAAACCTTTCAGTGAAGTGATCTTTATTTGGCCCATGACTTCATTTAGGATTTTTAGTTGAAGAATTAAAACAATACTTTGGTTTCTACATAGAAGGGTATGTTCTAGAATAGTTCTGGACCATAAATGTCTTGTGAAAATTCAAATTTTGCTATAAACAAGCTAAAAGGACTAGCTAACAGCAATGGAATATCTCTGTTATTTAAGGAGTTTAAAAAATAAATTAAGTGAAACATTTTCAGCAGTAGACATTGGTGATCTGTTAAAATAAGGCACTAATAGAATCATCCCATTTTTTTTTATATTTGAGGATAGGTCTGAGAGCAAAAAAGAGGTACCATTAATAAACAATGCAAGTGTTAGGCATGATGTGTGGAGGAGAGTAGGTTGATCAAGATCTCTGGACACATTTACACCTATAATATGACTAGTTACAAAAACTCTTATTTGCATAGGGAATAGTCAATCAGGTAGTCAAACAACCAGGGATATGTAAGCATAAGTCTCTGTAAGGTTGTAAGAATACGTTGCTGCTGTGGGTTTTGTTGAGTCTGTTGATGGGAAATACTACAGATGCTGATTTCATGGAAAGAGTCAGACTGAAGAGATATACCTTTGTATATCACAACTAATTATAACACTGAAGATACCTGAGGCTTGGCAAGTTATTCTTACTTGTTTCTCCACAAAAACATGAAACATTTTACAACTCCCACACACAGGATAAAACATATAACAATGTGCTTGGTCACTCATTAGTTTACATTGCCCATCTAACTTTGCAGGTAGTTTACTTTTTCTTTAGAACAATCATCAGAGTAATATTAAATCCCTTATAGAGTGATTGCAACAGCTATTCATATATTAATTTAATTATGATGCTTTCTTTATGCTCAGACATATTTTTACTTTTCTCTTTGCAATCCATGTACCATTTCATTGAAAATACAAACTGTTGGGTAATATAAACTGAGGCAAAGGATGTTGTGTGGTGTTTTATGTCAATTGTTCAGGTATTTGCTATCTTTGCTACAATTGTAGGTGTTAGAGATGTCAGATTCTTTGTCGTTGATTTTTATCTCTGCTTTATTTTGAATTCATTAGGGTGTCTGTATTTTGCAACTTTTTTAAGCTGTAATTCACTCTTGATTCACATACTCTTATGGTCTGGCAGTATGTTGCAGATGATATATTCTGTAACTGTGAAATCTATAATAAAACTCGCTCTTTCGGTAGATTTATATTGTAGGAATGTGAACTTTAAGACTTTCTATATGTATATTTGCTTAAAATTGCCTCTTCAAACAAAACCACGTAACTTGAACTAGCTAGTCCTGCCCCCCCAGTTAGAGGGGGAAATAAGGGAGGCAACAGGACCAAACAGGTGCAAGACTACTAAGTATTAGGCTAGATACAGAGGGAACAACATATTCTGGCAGCCCTAGGGGTGAGGGAAGAGCATATGGGAGGTAGGACAAAAACGGAGGTGTAGGGAGGACAAATTGGTGATGGAAATCCCCCCTGATTTTATGTAAATATGTACCTAAAATATTATTGTCAACAATATGTAATCCACTATGATCAAAATAAAAATTAAATAAAAAAAATTGCCTCTATGACTGGAATGGATGACTAGCCTTTATCCACATGCTGGCATGACTTTTTTATCTTTTGTTAGAGAGAACATTAACAATAGCAACTTTTCTACTATTTTATTTTTTAAATAGAATCTTTATTTAAGCACCATGATTACAAGCATGATTGTAGTTGGCTTTCAGTCATAAACAGAACACCTCCCTTCACCATGCAACATTTTCACCACCAGTGCCTCCCTCCCTCCTTCCCAACCCCTCCCTGTATTTGAGATAGGCATTCTAATTCTCACTTATCACTCATCTAGATTGTCATGATAGTTGTTAGTGTAGTTCTCTCTCTAATTGCACTTACCATTCTTTGTGGTGAGCTTCATATTGTGAGCCAGTCCTGGTCCTTATCTCTATTGTCTCTGGTCATTATTACAATACTATCCTTAATTTTCTTAAAACCCATAGATCAGTGAGGCTATTCTGTGTCTATCTTTATCCCTCTGACTTATTTCAATCAGCATAATAGATTCCATGACCATCTACTTATAGGAGAATTTCATTACTTCATCTCTCCTGACGGCTGCATAATATTCCATTGTCTATATGTACCATAGTTTCTTTAGCTATTCAAATGTTGAAGGACATATTGTTTTTTTCCCCAGAGTTTGGCTATTTTAACTAGTGCTGCAATGAATATAGGTGTGAGGAAGGGATTTTTGTATTTATTTTTGTGTGTGGTATAGCTGGATCATATGGGAGTTCAATTTCCAGTTTTTTGAGGAATCTCCATGTTGTTTTTCATAAAGGCTGAACTAGACAGCATTCCCACCAGCAGTAAATAAAAGTTCTTTTCTCTTCACATCCCCACCAGCACAGATTGTCTTAGGTTTTTTTTTTTTTTGTGTGTGTGTGATGTATGCCAGTCTCTGTTGTGTGAGATAGTACCTCATCGTTGTGTTTATTTGCATCTTCCTGATGGTTAGTGATGTGGAGCATTTTTTCATGTGTCTTTTGGCCATTTGTATTTCTTCTTTGACAAAGTGTCTGTTCATTTCTTCCATCATTTTTGTTGGGGTTAGATTTTTTCCTTGTTAAGTTCTGTCAGTACCTTGTATATTTTCGATATTAGCCCCTTATCTGATAGAAATTGGGTGAATAGTCTCTCCCATTCTGTGGGTGGCTTTTATATTCAGAGAATGTTCCCCAGGCATGTAATCAACCTATCTTTGAGAAAGGGCAAGAAATCCAAAATGGAGCAAGGAAAGCCTTCTCAACAAGTGGTGTTGGCACAACTGGTAAGCCACTTGTAAAAAAAAGAACTCAGACCCCTACTTAACACCATGCAAAAAGGTCAAGTCCAAATGGATTAAAGATCTTGATATCAGGTCTGAAACCACAAGATATATAGAACAACACATAAGTAAAACACTTCATGACATTGAGACTAAAGGCATCTTTAAGGAGGAAATATCACTCTCCAAACAAGTCAAAGCAGAGATAAACAGATGCATTGGACTATATTAAGCTGCAAAGCTTCTACTATTTTAATCAGAGCTCTGGACTTTCCTTGGTTCTTCACCATGAGAAACTCACAAGGCTCTTAGAGACAAAATCTTCTTGTAAAAGTTTCCTTAAGACTGTGGTCCCTAAAAGGTTCTCTTTCATGATGAAACACCCAGCATTTAGCAATTTATTAAAATTGCATTTCAGTTTTTCCATCAGTTCATGGCTTCATTACAGTAAAGTAGAACTCTGATGCAGTTCATCTGTCTTTCCATACTTCAGTGTGATTACTCAGAGACCTCAGATTTTTTAAAAAAGAATTTTATTTATTTATTTTGGTTTTGGGGCCACACCCAGCAGTGCTCAGGGGTTACTCCTGGCTCTGTGCACAAAAATTGCACCTGGTAGGCTCAGGGTACCATATGAGATGCTAGGAATTGAACCTGGTCTCTCCTGAGTCAGCAGCATGCAAGTCAAACGTCCTACCACTGTGCTATCACTTTGGCCCCAAGATCCCCCCCATACCATTCATATAGTCTAGGAACAGAAGAAGCTGATACCCAGTACTATAAACAGAAATTGACAAGAGCAACTAAAAATCCTAATCAAAGCTTGCTCATAGGCAAAACGCTATAGAGCTGTCATAAAAGTGAGAACTTTTGCGTAATAATGGCCAAATCCAAGTCATATTACACAAACAATTCTGAGCTAGCTCTCTGGCCTAGTAAAGCCTGGAAAATTTAGTCTAGACTTTTCTATAATCAGGAATAATGAAGCACCAAATCAGTTCAAAAAAGTGGCATCAGAGAGGTCTAAGCAATAGTATATAACAGGTAGAGTGTTTGTCAGTGAAGCTGACCTGGGTTCTAGCCCCAGCATCACATATAAACTGAACATCGTAAAGTAATTCTTGTTTTGTTCGTTTTTTTGTTTGTTTTTGGGTCACACCTAGTGACCCTCAGGGTTTACTCCTGGCTATGTGCTCAGAAATCGCTCCTGGCTTGGGGGACCACCTGGGACGCGGGGGAATCAAACCAGGGTCCGTCCTGGGTCAACTGACTGCAAGGCTAACACCATACCGCTGCACCACTGCTCTGGTCCCATAATTTAATTCTTGAATACAGAACCAATAGTTCTTGATCTGTAGAACCAGAATGCAGATCCTTAAGCACTGCTGTGTGTGCCCCCCCCCAAATAGAATTAAAGAAGTCCACAATAGATTGGGGCATGTAATAGGATCCATAGGTAATAGAATCATATGAATAGGAAATATGAACCCCAAAGTTCATATTTCAAGGAAATGCAAATATTTAAAAATTATGGATGACTTAAAATAATTATAAAAAAAAGAGAATGCTAAGAGATGACAATCACAGGAAGAATTATCTCACAAAAATCATAGGACCTGTTACTAAGATGTCTCAATGAAGAATTAATACATTTCTGGAAACAAAAAATAAAAAGTATTTTCAAGAAAATAGAATACATAGGTAGTCTTTCAGTAATTCTTGTAGGATTCATTACTTATAGAAAATTTCATCATTTCTTATTTGTCTGAAAAAGTTTATATTTCTTTTTTTTTGGTGGGGGGCACACCCGGCTTTGCTCAGGGGTTACTCCTGGCTGTCTGCTCAGAAACAGCTCCTGGCAGGCACGGGGGACCATATGGGACACCGGGATTCGAACCAACCACCTTTGGTCCTGGATCGGCTGCTTGCAAGGCTAATGCCACTGTACTATCTCTCCGGGCCCAAAAGTTTATATTTTTTCCTCAAATTTAAATGACTGTTTTGCAGGGTGGAGGACTCTAGGCTGAATATTTTTTATTCAAATATTAAACAATTTCAATATGCCATTCGACGTTGTTCTTGCTTGTAGGGTTTCATATAGAAGATCTTTTGTGATTTACTATTACCATTATATTGTAGTTTTTTCTCCCTTGATGCTTTAAGTAGTTCATTTCTCTCTCCTTTTATATTACCATGTGTCTTAGAATTTTTCTGTTTGGGTCTATTTGTTTGGGCCTCTAGAATCTGTGGAAAAGCTCTCTAGAGATAGGAACATTTTAAATTCCTATCTCCTCTAGTTATTTTTCTCCTTTCTATCTTTACTCTCATTCTGGTACTCCTGTAATTTGAAGATAGTTTCTCTTGCTATTATCCACTTAATATGTTATATTCTCTCCAACTGTTTCACTTTTTTCTTTTACTACTTAATGATTGTTGTTGACTTTTATTTTGTCTTCAGGTTCACTTATACACCTCTTCATATTAAAAATTCTTCTACTTTGGCTTGCTAATATAATTTTCATTTTGTATTTTTTAAGCTCCTTCAAATTTATTTTAGGAATTCTTTTATACTCTTAATCTTCCTTTGAGACGTTGAACTTTTTTCCCCCAAAATTGTCAACTTTTCATTGTCATTGCACAGACTGTTGATTTGACTCATTTGCTACACTAAAATCTTTTCATGCAATTAAATACTTGCTTGGACTTCTGTCTTTATCTACAAGTACAGCTGAGTTTCGTTGTTTCCCCTGTTGTTCTTAGAGCTTTGTGGATGTTGACATTTGGGCTAGAGATTCCAGGTTGACTGTGTACTACTCTTATTCATTATTGTACTAACAGATTATTGATTTTTCCTCTGATATTCAGATTACAATTCATTATTATGTAATGGTATTTGATTGGGACAGGGAGGTGTAGATTTAGTTACTCCCATTTATTTAATAGAACTTTTTTGAAAGTATTCTGTCCTTTATTTAAGATTGTAATTTCCCTTCAGCCCTTAGATTGTGTGTGTGGATAGAGTAAAGCCATTGCCCCTGTGTATTTATGGGTTTCTATATGGCCACTGGAGGTGGAGGAGGTTTCCTTGTGTCAAGGTGTAAAGGAAGAGACAGATTCCCCGTTTCCATCAATGAACCTGATTGGTGAGGTTCTAAAATTGGCATCAGTTAGTGTGAATCCTTATTGCTGAGGAATGGGCAGACCCGGAGAAAATATGGCCTCAGAGTCATATTGTCAAAGCTGCTCAGGATGGAGAAGAAGGGATCAGAAATAATATTTAAAACTCAAAACAGAAAAATGAAATACCTGGTTATTTGAATATAGCAACAAAATTGTCAAAATGTAGAAAAATTGACAAAGAAAGAAAAGAACACAAAATATCATAAATATCATTCAGGGATGAAAAGAGGAATTTAATTTCAGCTCATAGAGACATCAAAAGGATCAAAATATACGGCTTTGGAAAAACTACATATAAATATTTGCTAACTTAGATGAAATTAACCAGTCCCTCAAAAAAAAAAGAAGTAGAAACAAAAAGTGCCACAATTATATCAAAATTCAACAGATACATTGAGTAGGTTTATAACTATTAAGGAAATTATATTTGTAATTAAGCATTTCCCTCCAAAAGAAATTTCTAGACGAGAATTATTTCATTAGAGAACACTATTATACATTAAAGAAAAGTAACCATCAATTCTACACAGTATCTTCCAGAAAATAGAAGAGGGTGTAACATTCTAATTTGTTTTATGAAGTTAATATTATACTGCTACAAAAATCAAAGACAAACGAGACTAATATCCATAATGAATGCACATTCAAAAATCCCTAACAAGATATTAGCAAATAAATTCAGCAGTCTATAAAAATGACCAATGGGATTTATTTCAAGGATGGATTAAAAAGAAACAAACTATAAATAGTTAGATAATGACTTGAATGAATCTTTAGAGTTATGCTAAGCAAAATTAAAAAAAAAATCCAAGGCCCAAAATATTATGTGCTGTGTGATTCCATTTATATAGAATGCTCCAAGACAATGCTGCAAAAATGGAGACCAGATGGTTAGTTTTCAGGGATTAAGACAGTAGGAAAGTGACTGTGGCTGTACATGTGCAAGATAAAAAATTTGGTGCAAATTTTTGATAGCTTTATTTTATCTGTGTCAATATTGAGGAGTCATATTGTACTATGATATCACTGGGATCAAGAAGGCAGGTTTTTTCCCTTTATAGAACTGCATATAACCCATAATTATTTCCACATTGAAAATGTAATACAAAAATTTGATAGACAGATGATATCAATGCAAATAGTGTACACTACTAAGGAATATAATAGTAATATATCTTAAGATAATAAATATATGTTAGACTTAGAGATCAAGTCATCCACATTAAAAGAGATAGAAAAGTTTCTGGAGAACATATTCAAGGAAAAATTATATATCTTCAACTAACAGTGAAATGAAGAGACTGAATGCAATTAGTAACACAGTAAAGTTTCTATGTTTTTCTATTTGGTATGTGTAGTGGCATAACTGACAGTGATCAGGACTTATCCTGACTTCACTCAGTCAACACTCCTAGCAGGCTCAGGGGAACATAGAGATGCTAGGGATTGAATCCAGGTTAGCTGCATGAAAGGCAAATGCTCTACTCCCTGTGCTATTAGCTCCAGCCTCTCTTTCCTCTCTATCTTTTATGTTTCTGTGATATAACTATTATATTTTCATTCACTTATATAATCATTTAATATACATCCATCTATCTGTTAATGAAGTATTTATTAATTCACCCAGCCATCCATCTATTTATGCAACTACTCTACTTGTCTAGTTATTATAATTCAAGATTTTAGTTACAATTTTCTTTTTTTTTTTTTTTTTTGGTTTTTGGGCCACACCCTGTGACGCTCAGGGGTTACTCCTGGCTATGCGCTCAGAAGTTGCTCCTGGATTCTTGGGGGACCATATGGGACGCCGGGGGATCGAACCGCGGTCCGTCCTAGGCTAGCGCAGCAAGGCAGGCACCTTACCTCCAGTGCCACCGCCCGGCCCTAGTTACAATTTTCTTTAATAAGATGGACAAATTTAGAGGGGTAGGATTATAGCCCTTTTTTTGGGGGGGGTTTGAGCCACCCCTGCCAATACTCAAGGGTTACTCCTGTTACTGAGCTTAGAATTACTCCTGGAAGTCCTCAGGGGACTATATGGGATGCTTGGGATTAAATTAGGGTTGACCACATGCAAGGGAAGTGCCCTACCCACTGAATGTCTTCAGCGTCGACTTCTCTTTTGGATGTCAATGGTAGCTACAGCACTGCATGTGTCCTACCTGTTCTCTTGTCTCTCCTGCCAGAATTATAGCACTTTGTTACTATTTCTAATTATGCCATTGTCTACATTCAGTAAGCTATACATAACCTATAATATAAAAATTTACATATTGTTATTTCTAGTTATTTTTTTCAGTGTGGAATAACTTATAAATACAGCACATATGCCTTAGTTAGATATTCATGTTCTTGTACATGTTCTAAACCTTGACACTGACAATTTGATGATGTCCAAGGAGCAGATGGGGAGGCCAGATTGGTAGATTATGGAAAGACATTAAGATACATCTAGGGATACTATTTCTCTCATTCTTACGTATTGTCTGAAATTAATGGATCAATATATTGTCTAATGTTCAGTAGTTTAAACTAAAAATACTTGACTTAGAGTTTTGAATAGAGCCTAAAGAATTAAGAAAAGAAGTATTTCTCTAACTCTAACTACACTCACCACTCTGTGGTGAGCTTCATATCATGAGCTGGACCTTCCAGCCTTCATCTCTTTTGTCTCTGAGAATTATTACAAAAATGTATTTTATTTTTCTTAAAACCCATAGATGAGTGATACTATTCTTTGTCTATCTCTCTCCCTCTGACTTATTTTACTCAGCATAATAGATTCCATGTACTTCCATGTATAGGAAAATTTCATGACTTCATCTCTCCTGATGGCTGCATAATATTCCATTGTGTATATGTACTATAGTTTCTTTACCCATTCATCTGTTGAAGGGCATCTTTGTGAGTGCAGTTAGAGAAATAACCACACTGACAACTAACATAACAACGTGAATAAATGAGAGAAGTAGAAAGTATGTCTCAAATACAGGTTGGGTGAGAGGAGGGGAGGGAGGTGGGAGATTTGGGACATTGGTGATGGGAATGTTGCACTCGTCAAGGGGGGGCATTCTTTATATGACTTAAACTCAACTACAATCATGTTTGTAATCAAATCATATGAAGATATTAAAAAAGAAAATACTTGAATTTACACAAATGTAATTGACTAACATATTGGTGATAGAGTTAATATCAGTGAACAAAATTATTTTTCATTACACTAACTTTTATTTTATTTGTTATTGTTTCTGTTGTTACAACAACTTATTGAGTTGCACATGCTAGAATGTGGTGCTCTGTATTTGACTATACTGCTCAGTGGGAATTGCTTAAAATTCTAAACTTTTGGATTTAAAATTTTTAAATTTGATTTAATTTAAAATTTTCAAAATACTAAAAGTTTAGAATTGCTTAAAAGTTAAAAATTGCGTGAATAGTTTCTCCCACTCAGTGGGTGGCTCTTGTATCCTGGGCACTATTTCCTTTGAGGTGCAGAAGCTTCTCAGCTTAATATATTCCCATCTGTTAATCTCTGCTTTCACTTGCTTGGAGAGTGCAGTTTCCTCCTTGAATATGTCTGTAGTCTCAATGTCCTGGAGTGTTTTGCCTATATGTTGTTCTATATATTTTATGGTTTTGGGTCTGATATCGAGGTTTTTAATCCATTTGGATTTTACCTTCATACATGATGTTAGCTGATAAGGGGCTAATCTCCAAAATATACAAGGCACTGACAGAACTGTACAAGAAAAAAACATCTAATCCCATCAAAAAATGGGGAGAAGAAATGAACAGACACTTTGACAAAGAAGAAATACAAATGGCCAAAAGACACATGAAAAAATGCTCCACATCACTAATCATCAGGGAGATGCAAATCAAAACAACAATTAGATACCACCTCACACCACAGAGAATGGCACATATCACAAAGAATGAGAATAGTGTTGGCCAACAGTGTTGGCGGGGATGTGGAGAGAAAGGAACTCTTATCCTACTGGTGGGAATGCCGTCTAGTTCAACCTTTATGGAAAGTGATATGGAGATTCCTCCAAAAACTGGAAATCGAGCTCCCATACGATCCAGCTATACCACTCCTAGGAATATACCTTAGGAACACAAAAATACAATACAAAAACCCCTTCCTTACACCTATATTCATTGCAGCACTATTTACCATAGCAAGACTCTGGAAACAACCAAGATGCCCTTCAACAGAGGAATGGCTAAAGAAACTGTGGAACATATACACAATGAAATATTATGAAGCTGTCAGGAGAGATGAAGTCATGAAATTTTCCTATACATGGATGTACACGGAATCTATTATGCTGAGTGAAATAAGTCAGAGAGAGAGAGAAAAACGCAGAATGGTCTCACTCATCTATGGGTTTTAAGAAAAATGAAAGACATTCTTGCAATAATAATTTTCAGACACAAAAGAGAAAAGAGCTGGAAGTTCCAGCTCACCTCAGGAAGCTCACCACAAAGAGTGATGAGTTTAGTTAGAGAAATAACTACATTTTGAACCGTCCTAATAATGAGAATGTATGAGGGAAATGGAAAGCCTGTCTAGAGTACAGGCGGGGGTCGGGTGGGGAGGAGGGAGATTTGGGACATTGGTGATGGGAATGTTGCACTGGTGATGGGTGGTGTTCTTTACATGACTGAAACCCAAACACAATCATGTATGTAATCAAGGTGTTTAAATAAAATAAAAAAAAACGAAAAAAATGTTAAAAATTGCTTTAAAAGAACACTTTTAGGTACAGTGTTTGCACACATGCTTGTCAGGGAATAAAACTCATTTAGTTGTGGTGCTTCTATACTTCTGTCTGTTGCACTCACCAGGTGTCACTGTGGGGCTCAATTATGTGCCACAGCATTTGAATATTTTTAATTGTGGTATTTGAACAAACCTGGTTGCCTTTCAGAGATAACATACAGCTGCAATATCTAGGTCTCTTTCAAATAGCTGTTATTTCTTTCAGACAATAAATCTCTCTCAGATCACCAGCAGTACTGGTGATCCAGCTCATGGTCTTACGCTTGCAAGACAGGCTCATTTTAACAACCAAACTATTGTTTGTCCCCCCTCATGATATTATTTAATATTGTTTATATAAATTTGAAAGCATTACATAAAATAAACATTTATGTATATTATACCCTTGAGAAGTCAGGCTCATCTCACAGTATGTAAAGAAGAAAGACCATATTTTGAGCCATCTAGAAGATTCTCTAGTATATATCTCTTTTAATTTATTAAGTGATTGGAATAGAAATAAAGACTTTTGTTAAAGGTTTCCAAGATCTCAGAAAAAATTATGAATTAGGGACACAAAGTCAATGCACTTGACAAGCAGATTTTTGGAAGACAGTTTATTAAAAGCTCATAGGTGCTTTGGCTCTGAAACAATGGCATAGCTTCCTTTCAGTCTCCAAGAAATCAATCTCTTGAAGGTTCATTCTTTAAATCCAAGAAACTGATTTACTACTAGAAATTGAGATAGGTATCAGAAAAGTTTGCTCAACCCCAATCTTTCCCAGAGGAAAGGACATGTCTTCTGTGGTCATATGCAGGGGCTGAGATGGTGCATTATCTCTGAGCAATAATTCAGCAGAGAACATGGAGGTAAATATAGATGGGAGGTTAGAGCACAGAGGTGATTTTCATAGGATGGCAGCTGTCTTTTATGCACAGTTTAGGTTTAGAAGGCAGGGGGAAGCTGAATTAAACCTGAATTTCTTTCGGAGAAGACAACTGATGTCCTCTCATCTTTTAATTTGTGAGCTGGTTTTGCCACAAACTAGCAAGTACTAGGATTAGTTAATTTAGTTTTATACCTAAATTAGTAAAGAAAATTGTCAGAGTTAGCATGACTAATTTAATATCACTAGATTTAGAAGATCAACTTCAAATGGGGTGGGGGAGGAGATCAACTTCAGTGGTGGGAATTCCCCTGGTTCAATGTTAATATGTACCTAAAATTATTACTATGAAAGATATGTAATCCACTTCGATCAAAAATAAAATATGAAAAAATGTACAATTTAACCATACATCATTATGTATTGGAGAGACAAAAAAGAAAAGAGATTTCTAAGAGAGGGCATCAGGAAGGATAAAAGGGAAACAGGACATTGGTGGAAGGAAATGTGCACTGGTTAAGATAGTCATATATTTAATTAACCACTTATATGTGAAAAAATAATATTATGAACAACCATGTGGCCACTGTGTTTAAATTAAAAAAAGATAAAGATTTCTATTGGCTTATGTATCATGTTTTGTATTTTAAAATATTAATATATTATGTTGATAATAGAGATAATAATTAAGTTATATAAATATGTAGTGCAGAAAAAAGACAATATTTATAAGAAAATGAAAATTAAGTTCGTCTTATATGTCAGCTCCAGTCAATTATTAGCCATTTCTTGGAAATTCATATTAAGAAAGATATTGAGAGCACATCTGGGATTAGTTAAGGCTTCCAAGATTGGGAATCAACAGTCCTAATGTTATGTTATTTATCATCTATAGTTTTAGAGAAACATATGAAATAATCGTGTAGACTGTTTTATGACATAATATTGTGTATAAATTTTCTCATTTTCATCTCACTTAATATTTTCTATTAAATCACTGTGAGATATGGAGATAAGAGTTATTGATATTTGAGTTTCAGATATACAATGTTCCAACACTCATCCCTTCACCAGTGTTCACTTTCCATCACCAATTTCCCCAGTTATTTTCCTTTCCCTCATCCTCATCCCAGCTTGCTTCTACGGCAGATGATTAATGCCCCCCTTTTCCTTTTAGGCACCTATACGTGCAATACTGTTACTGAAGGGTATGATGCTTTCTTTACCTTTTTTCAGTTTCCAGTTCTTTTACAGAGTGATCATTTTCAATTATTATTGTCAGGGTGGTCTTTTCTCTGTCCTAAAGGTTTCCTGGTTTTTACTAAGATGGGTAGATTGGGGGAGCCCACGAAGCAATTTCTGAGGCTCCTGTCCTCTTTTATTCAGAAGAATTCATCTTTTAGTGCTTACATATTGATTTTAATGTCAATTTTTGGCAGTGCAATAGTTGAAAATATTTGAAATAAAAAAGGGCCCCTAATATTCCTTATTTTACTGTCCACTTCAGCGGAGCAGGAGACTGAGCATAAAAGAGGCTTGAAGGGATCCGTGTCCTGCCTCTTGGAACTCTTGAGCACTCTCCCCTCTCTTTGGAATAGAAGAGCTGCTCTTATTTGAGTGGTTAAGTACAGAGATGTGAAGTTTTTGTCTTATAAATTTTGATGGAACCCTTTTTTCCAGAGATGTATGTGTCCTGTGCTATAAGGCAGAATTACACAGTGCTGAAATTCAGGTGGAAACAACTACAAATAATACAATGTCATGAGAGAAGCCTTGAGTTTGGGCAGAAAGGTTTGTCTGATTTAGAGATGGCAGCTGATCCTGGCCTAGGCATTTTTTCTAACCTGAGTGAATAATGCCCTTACATCTGGGAGAGTAGACCCGAACACATCTACAACTCTTGCCCAATCATTGTCTGCTTCTTATTCTTTTATGTCCTCATTGTGGGTAAGGAGCTGTAAATTTGAAATTGGCCCCTTCCTGGAAAATCCTGTATGGTATCCAGAGTTCACTTTGGGGTAAGAGAAGAGCTGACATCTTATTATTCTAAGGTCTAAGAGCAAAAGCAAAACAAGAGAGACAATATTTATGAGACTCTTCCCATGGCCATGGCTCTCTGGTAAGAATTCTGCAGTTCTCATGCCAGCCTCTTAGGGAGGTTTGATCTTGACATGATCTAGTTGTAGCAGAGGAAAACATACACAAAGAGGTCAACCAGTGAGGGAAGTCCCTGTGCATAGACTTTGTATACATGATAACCCCATGTGGGGGATGTCTTGCTCTTTCTCCTCCTCCACCTCTTCAAATACCTTCTCTTTAGTAGGGACATTGAGAGCTTGAACATTTTTTATTTTCTGAGTTTCTATTCCTAAATACCATGGGCAGTTAGCCAATTGCTTACTATGCATTAGTTTGGCCTCCTGAGTTAGAATAAAAATGTCATAAAAAGACTAACAGCTTTTGGAAAGTAAGGGGCATCTCCCATTCCCAGTATCCTCTAAAAACAGGCCAAGGACAGAATTTTTTGTGACCCAACTCAGAGACATGGTGAGCCATTTTTCTGACTCAAGAACACACTCCAGTTTATATCACTACAGAACATATATTACTTGCTCTTCTATACTGTCTAATTAGTCTAATTATAGTTTTTTCTTAAGACAAATGTGGGTGGGTTTCTTGAAAGAGAGAGAAACTCTTTGCCTCAAGTAGGCATGCCCATCTCCAAATCTGTAAGAAATGAAAATTTCCTGGAGGTTTTAAATAAAGTCTTCTGAGATTTTCCCCCTTCGTGCTGTCCTAGAGTCTCCCAGGAAATTAGTGGAAGCCCTTTCATGCAAGCCAGCACTATACAAGGGACACATTACAGCCCAATGGTACATCTCAGAGAGTCTGAGACTAGGAATCCTTGCCTGACATGAAGCTTTTGAACTATAGGGCTCCTGTGTGTGGGATTCTGAGTCCTTATACAATTATTTAGGATATTTTTATATTCTCTAAAATGTTATGTGTCTTCTTTCCGTAACTCCCTTTTGCCTTCATCAACTCCTGTCTCTGAAATCTAGATACCTTTGCCTTCTATGGAAATTCTCTGGAATCTAATCTGGACATAATTAGGCCATAATATAGATTTTATATGGAATATTCTTTGGACATAATCTGATTCTATTTTTTCTGATTTCTTTATTTTACTCAGCTCTTTCTCAGTTGGAGAGATAGTACAATGAGGAGGGCATTTGCAGGCAGCCAATCCTGGTTCAAACCCTGGCATCTCATATGGTCCTTTGAGAATGGCCAGGAGTGATTACTGAATGTAGAGCCTTGAATATCACTGGGTGGTTCCAAAAGAAAATAAGAAAAGATTTATATGAGATGTTAATAGAAAAGAGAAATAAGAGAAGAATTATTCTCCCAAGTAATATGAAACAGAGAAAAGGAACATAAAGGCAAAGGATAGATTAGAGGCTGATTGAAGAGTATTGAGCAGGTTGAAAAAAAGTCTTCACACTCATGGGAATTATTCCAGGTGTGTAGTAGGTTAATTTCTGTTCATGGAGTTCCATAAAAGTAGTCTTGGTCTTAGGACTCTAAACTCAATGTGACCTCAAATCTTGGCTACAAACAGGTATTCTCATTGACCCAACTGAAGAGGGATTCAGTATTTCTCTTCATTTGCTCAGAAGAGAACACACTACGGTAGTCTCATGATGTCCCCAGTCATGGGTAAATAGACACCGTTGCATTGCTCCTTCTGCATCCACCCCCACCTCAATTCTCCTCTTTTAGCAACTTAACCCAGACCAACCAAGCTAAAATCACACTTGTATAAAAGTTGTACTCTCAATATTCATCATAATGTTAATAAAGCTTTCACTTAAGGAGCCCTGTTCAGTAAGGGCTTTTCTCAAGAGGATGGCCTTGAGAACATAGGATATAAATATCATGGATATAAAAGCCATGATTTGTTTTTATTTATCTTTTCAAAACACCCTGATGGTAAACATTGAAGGCTTCAAAGACCTCCACTTGCCCCAAATTTTAGATCACTCAGAACAGCTATACTTTATGGAGATTTATTAAAGTTTAACTGGCTAAATAATTTGTATAGCACCCAAGGAGCACCATAGCAGTCCCAGGTATAGTCTCTACCTTAAAAATTGTCTGAAGGGAAAAACCAAAACCAAAAACTAAATGCAGAGGAAAATAGAAAAAAAGATAGAGATGAAAACATTTGAATCAAGATATCCAACCTTGGATGAATGCCACTGTGCAGCTGCACTTTCTTGAAAGGACAGTTGTAGGCCTGGCCCAAGTAGAAATATGTTTTAATCTTTAACATTGTCATGTTAGTTAGTGAAATAGAATGCCTGTCATGAATACAGGCAGGAGCGGGGGAAAATGGGGGCATTGGTGGTGGGAGTGTTGCACTGGTGATAGTGGGTGTTCTGTTTATGACTGAAACCCAACTACAAACATGCTTATAGTCATGGTGCTTAAATAAAGATTTACTTAAAAAAGTGTTAAACAGAGTCAGAATGTCTGGAGAACAAGGGGAGTCTGTTGAATCCCAGACATCACGTAAGGTAAAATAATAAATAGTTGGTCTTCCAACATAAAAAATATTTTTGAAGAAGACATAATGGATCTGAGACTCCAAAGGGGTAAGAATTAGTAAACCTGAGGGAGAGGAATAGAAATTTTTTCCAAGAATAATTATAAAAGGAAAGCACATGTATAAGGAAAAGGTATAAAAAAGGTAACTGTAGTCTGGATCGAGCTTCAATGTGGATCTTTGTCTAAAATGAGCTTGGGGTTGGAGATAAAGTACAATGGTAGGGCATCATCTTGGCACATGATGACCTGGTTAAGATCCCTGACTTTTCTATAAGGTCTCCAGAGCATTGCAAAGCATGTTCCCTGAGAATAGAGCCAAAAGTAGGTCCTGTACACCACAAAATGTGTCCCCAAGACCAAAATAATAAAAGAGTCTGGAAGCAAAGTAAGCATGCAGGGAAACACGACATCTTTCTTGATAAGGAAGCAGAAAATAATGAAGTGTATTTAGTGGAATGGTGGTTCCTTAAAATATATATTGATAGTCTAATCTAGAAAAAATCTGTGATTATGATATTTTTTGGAGGAAGGAGGGTTCTTTACAGGTCAAATTGAATAAAAGAGCTCAAGATGAGATCATTAGAAATTATCTGGTTGTTCCCTAAATTACAAATTACTTTGTCAAAGACAATAAATGAATAAATGGAGATACTGAGAAATTCAATAAAGATGAAGGCACAATCCCAGGAATGTCTGGACTCATGGGTAATTGGAGGGCAAGGAAGAGTCTCACTTATAGCCTGCAAAAATTGGGAAAGCCATTTTTGCTTTGATTTTGGTCTTTGAACCTCCTGGATATGTGAGAATATATTTCAAATATTTTAAGCCACCAAGTTAGTAATTATATTTAAGCTACCAAAATCGTATTTAATTATGGTGAATAAAATGAATATTTCCAGCACCAACTTACATTTTACTTTTTCCAACTCCTTTTCAGTCATAACTGAAACTTTCATAACTTTCAGGCACACGTTAATGAACATAGTTAATATGTATGTTACTGAACACAGATAATAGAAACCAATTTCACCTTATCATGGTGACATCAACCTCTTCTCTTAAGAACTGTAATATGAGCACTGTGGGAGCCCATGTGGGATCACCACAAAATGAATTAGGCACCAGGTAGGAGACAGATTTTTCAGGAATATGTTCTCAAATTAGTGTGATAAATATGCTGGGACTTGACAGCATGTTGATAATATGTACGAGTCCCTGCTATTTTATTAATACTTAATACATTAAATTTATTACTATGCAACATATCTGGTGATCACTTCAGTAAGTTGGAATTTGTACTTTATGTGATGCTTGTTTGGGAGGTTTTAGCTTAGCTCAATCAGAGAATTCAGTGCTTATAATGTGAGAGCAGTACACATAAGTGACTTTTTTTGGGAATGTGTCCATCAAAGTCAAGACATAAGACAGCAACCCCCTTTCTTTGCCTGTCAAAATTGACAGAGAAAGGATAGTGGTAAATCACTGTAATAACAGTGGCAGTGGACTGTCAGCTCAGTGAGAGAATCCAGATAAACTTTTCAAGTAATCAGTTTTAAGCAAATGAGAGACCTAAAGCAGAGTAAAAATAACTGCTGTAAACCAAGAGAATGGTTTTAGATACACAGGGGATGGATATTAACCGACAGAACTTCCTTTTTTCTTGCATTCTATTCAAGGCTGACTGGACACAGTGTAAAACCTCATTAAATAAAAGGTTTTACAGTGTGATTTCTTTTTTTTTCCCTGACAAGAGCTATGTTTGAAGTTCCTTATTTATCTTTGCATCTTCAGTGCCTTGAAGCATAGTTTAATAATGATGAAAATGATGGTAATCATAAGTATTTGGTGCATATTTGCCTTTAATCAGATTCTGTTCTAAGTGTATTACATGTAATTTACCTTTGCAATAATCCCAAGAAACAGGTATTATCAGCATTTCTACTTGTGCACAAAAAATAGAGAAGCAAAGAAAGAGGTAAAGAAAGTCACTAAGCTTCATGAGTGGGGTTAGGGTTCAAATGGGTGGTTAAGCTCCAAAGTCCTTGACTTTTGCAGGTCCAGAAAGATTAGTTAAAGACTCAGTGAATTGCAAAAATTGGCTCATTCGTACTGGGAATTTGCAATGTGCCCAATGCTGTCTGAAACCATTTGAATAAAACTCATTTAATATCTTTAGGTACTTGCTCATAGATACTTTTTCAATGTTATTGACATAAAATGGCCACAACTGTATAAATGTTTAAAGTATACGACATTAATATTTTAAACGAGTATACTGTGAAGTGATTACCAAAACGAGGTTTGTTATTTTCATAACCTCACACAATTACTCACATCTGTGTAATGAGACTCTTCAAGATCCATTATTTTTAATTTTAATATATATACATGTTAATTATAGTGACTGTGCTATATATTGAATACCGAGAACTTAGTATTACAACTAGAAGTTTGTATCATTTGACCCAAACTATTGTCAAACTGACAGTTTGTTAGTCCCTGACAACATTGCACTGTTTCGGAATTTAGTTTTTAGTTTCCAAGAATAAGAGAAAATATTATTTTGTTGAGCAATATGCCCTCAAAATCCATACATGTTATAGCAAGTATCAGAATTTCCTTTTTATTTATGCCTAAGTGACATTTTATTATGCATTTTGCATCTTCTTAGTCCTTTTATACTTTTAATTTATTTTATGCTTTGGGACCACATCCAGTGGTTCTCAGGGATTACTTCTGGCTTTGCATTCAGGGAATCACTCCCTGCAGGCTTGGAGGATCTCATCGGGGTGGTGGATATTGAACTTGGGTCTGCTACATGCAAGGCAAGTGCCCTACCTGTTGTACTATGGCGCTAGTCCAGTCCTTACATTCTTTAACTGTTAGAGATTGCTTCTAGTTTTGACATTGAAATTGTGCTGTAATAAACATGGGGATAGTTGAATGGGTCTTTTTAAGATAGATATTTCAATTCCCTTGTATAGTAAATAGGATTTCTGGATCTGATGGTGCTTCTGGTTTTATTTTGGATGTGTAGGAGGGTATTTCATCAAGTTTCCATAGTAGCTCTAACAACTTATATTCCTTTGGAAGTCCACTTCATCACTGCCAATATTCATATTTTGTTTTTATGATAGTCATTTGCAAAGGTGGAGAGTGAATTTTATTGTGGTTTTAATTTACATTTCCCTATGATTAGTGATGTCAGGCATAAAGGTATTTGTTATCTCATATGTAAAGGAAATTGAGGCATTGAGTAGTTTAGGAAATCATTTAGTTTAATTATTAAACAGTAGTGCTAAATTTCCAAGTCTGGAGATTAACATTTTTTCAAAGCTCCTAATTACTCAGGAATACCACTTCCCACATGGAGACATCCTGAAATTAATCTTCCTAATAGCTCTGAGCAGGAGAGGTTTGCTCAATATAATAGCAAAACTTTTAAGGCAGGATAAAAATAATCATTGTCAAGTAACTCAATTGATAAATAATAATATCAAGATTATTTTTATTTTCATTAAAGTACCTTTTTAAGATCTTAAAGTGATCATAGTAAATGTGATCTTTATACCAGTAATATGAATATCATGTAAATATAGAGACCTAGATATAAAGTGAAAATTCTGACTAACCCAATGCTTAATGAACCAGAATTTGTTTTTTTAATAAAATTCCCTGTGATTCAGTACAAACTGTAATCTAAGATGTACTGCTTTGAATAAGTTTCAACTTTGACTACAAGTCAGAATCATTTGCATGGCATGGGGTTTGATTAAATTATGCCCTGAAGTAGTATAAGAAATACATTTTTATTTTTATTATTAATATCTTTATTTAAACACCTTCATTACAAACATGATTGTAGTTGGGTTTCAGTCATGTAAAGAACACCCCCTTCACCATGCAACATTCCCATCACCAATGTCCCAAATCTCCCCTGTCCCCACTTCACCAACTCCTGTACACTAGACAGGCTTTCTATTTCTCACATTCTTTCACATTGTTATAATAGTTATTAATGTAGTTATGTCTCTAACTACACTCATCACTCTTTGTGGTGAGCTTCATGTCATGAGCTGGACCTCCCAGTCCTCCTCTCTTTTGTGTCTGAGAGTTATTGCAAGAATGTCTTTTATTTTTCTTAAAACCCATAGATGAGTGAGACTATTCTGTGTTTATCTCTCTCCCTCTGACTTACTTCACTCAGCATAATAGATTCCATGTACATCCATGCATAGGAAAATTTCATTACTTCATCTCTCCTGACGGCTGCAAAATATTCCATTGTGTATATGTAGCATTGTTTCTTTAGCCATTCATCTCTTGAAGGGCATCATGGTTGTTTCCAGAGTTGGCTATTATAAATAGTGCTGCAATGAATATAGGTGTGAAACAGTGCTCATGGAATTCCTGAATCACTCTGCATGATACTTAATCTTCTACTTTTTTTTTTTCCTTTTTTTTTTTTGCTGCGGCTCCACCCAGGGTTCAAGGTTCACTGCAGCGGCCCTCCTACTCGTCTCCGCTGGCCAAGACAGGACAAATGCCCCCGACTGGTCGCTCCCGTCCCCTTCTCATGCATCACCGACCGACTGCCAGCGATGTCCAGGTATGGGCCCGAGGCTCCATCACCCTCCATTTTCAGGGCTAGTTGATTCGGCAGGTGAGTTGTTACACACTTCTTAGCGGATTCTGGCTTCCATGGCCACCGTCCTGCTATACTTTATTATCTTTGAGGAATGTATGGTTCATAGATATAGTGTTGCTCTGTCCTAACATTTATAAGGGTCACCAGAGGCACATCTAGAGATATTCAGGGGCAACCAGGGTCATAGTTACAGTCTTCAGTGGTATCCAGGACTACACTAATTGACTCTGGGTGCTGGGAGGTGTATATGGTGCAGGGCATCAAAATCAAAGCCTCACAATTACATATTATGTGTGCTAATCTTTTATCCTCTTTTTCTGGGCCCTGTTGGGTTATTTCATCAGAAAATACTATTTCCGGGGCCGGTGTGGTGGCGCTAGAGGTAAGGTGTCTGCCTTGCCAGCGCTAGCCTAGGACGGACCTCGGTTCGATCCCCCGGTGTCCCATATGGTTCCCCCAAGCCAGGAGCAACTTCTGAGTGTAACCCCTGAGCGTCACCGGGTGTGGCCCAAAAACCAAAAAAAAAAAAAAAAGAAAAAAGAAAATACTATTTCCAAAAGGAGAACAAGAACTAAGAAGATGGCTAGAGTGTGAAAACTTATGGCTTTCAAAGGGACTCTCCTTTCTGAGACTGCCTTGCAAAAATATTTATTTCATGTGATAGATCTTTACTTAAGAACAATATGCAGGCGATAATTGTCTACTCAGGATCTCTCACGGTACTAAAATGGAAATTCTTGTGAATCTTCAAAGGAAATAAACAATTTCTTCTCCACAGCCAGAGAAAAATGGTGCATAAGAAGCATTGTCCAGGGGCCAGAGTGCTGGAGGTAGAGGTAAGGCATCTACCTTTCAAGCACTAGCCTAGGATGGACTGTGGTTCCATTCCCCGGAGTCCCATATGGTCCCTCCAAGCCAGGAGCGATTTCTGAACACATAGCCAGGAAGTAACTCCAGAGCATCAAATGGGTGCGATCCTCCCAAAGAACCAAAACCAAAACCAACAACAACAACAACAACAACAATAACAACAAATAGAAGCATTGTCCAACTTGACAAGTAAAGCCAGCTTTGCCTGACTTCTAGGCCCACAACTACCTTGAATTTACTGGACTTTTGGTTTGTCTTCATTGCTTTGCAAATATTTTAATGCTTTGGTTTGGAGAAATTTTTAAGGGTTTTATTCTCAATAATATCAGATTTTAGAAAAATGAGAATATATATTATTATTTGGATTCAGATTGCTAGGTGTGTGTTTACCTATGGCCTTGCAAATTCCACAAGAAAAAGAAATTGCCTTAAAGTTAAACTAAATCATGATCAGTTATGGGCTTTGAATATGTTTTTCTTAGGTCAATTTTTTTTTACCTTTTTTCTGATATCATATCTAGATATGAAAATCCACCTTTGAAATTTGAGGAGTGATCAAGGTTGGTTATTTGTTAGATCAAAACGGACATAATTTGAAAGCTTCTATCAAGACATTCATATGTCTAGTTATTATTTGAAGAAATATTTATCTCATATCTGTGTAAATTTATTGTTATAGTTGTCAGTTATAAATATTTGTAGAGTATAATAGAATAATTGGGTGTTAATATAAATAGAGATGAATTATCAAAAATGTACTCATTGCCTTATATGATATTGGACACTTGAATGTCAACACTAGTAGTTTAAATTGAGTTATGCCATAGAAATTAATTATATGCTGTATTTTTGTTAATTTTACCAAAAGAAAAAGTGAAATGTTTTTAACAATGTAAATATTGCTTAAAGTATCTTTATATATTATATGCATATATGAGAAATTTT
>NC_064850.1:31915575-31968075 GCF_024139225.1 Suncus etruscus | reverse complement strand
TCCAAGGGGCATGTCTAAGTCCAACTGCCATAGATAAACAAAGTGTGTGAAGGCTAACTATGTTATAGTTTAGAAACTAGTTCACTCATTTTGTCTACCTAATACTACTACATATACTGTATGTGTGAAAAAATACTTAGGACAACAATACCATTAACCATCATTAATAACCATTGTGTTTCAATGTCTTATTGTGTCTACTGTGACATTCAACCCTAAATAGCACCGCACAGTTCAGGCCAATTCAATAAAAGCATCTGACACCGAGGAAGGTTAACTAATTTACCCATGTCTTCATAGCGAATATGAAGCCTTTCTAGAGTATTAAACAAAGTATTAAAATCTCTTTCCCTTCAGTTCTTGATATATTTTCATTAACTTCATTGTGGTATACCCTTGATTTGATTATTAAATGTGCCTTTTGCTCTGAGCAAGCGATTTTGCTATTTTCATTTTGATTTTACACTTGAGAGCCAATCTTTCACTGGTGGTAAAAAAGATTAAATAATTACAAAGGAATCCTCCTATAATGTTCTTAAATTTTCTCTCCTACAATTATCTATTAAAGAGCTGATGGAAGGCAAACGTAGGCAGTGATTTTCTCTTACAGTGCTTTACAACTTATTGAATTTTCTCTTCTTCATCCTTGGGGGAAGAATTATAAAAAGAGCATCCATGGCAATCTGTTAATGAGACCATAACCCCTGATGGTATGAAGAGCCACAGGAGCATTCCATACTGGCCTGACATTTTTCTCCCCTGGAATTCTCTTCCATGAGGGATACAATTTGAAACATTCACTCATAAGGAGATACCCACAGAAGCTCAGTGGAGAGCAACAAAAATGATGAAATATTTTAAAAATAAGACCCTTGAGGAAGAGGTAAGGATACTGAACATGTTAAGCCTTGTGCCAAGATGCCCTGGGGGAGGAATAACTCTGTAAATATGCCAGTGGATGTCATGGACAAGGCGAATAGCAATTATCCTCAGTATAAAGGAAATTGGAAGATGGCTAAATGATAGGAAAATTTAGTTTAAAGAACAATATTAAGAGACATTTCCACCCATTATTGTGAAAGTAATTACCTGGACAACACACTTACCTCATATATTCACACATATTTATAGAGATAAGGCAGAATATAATAATTAAGGAGATGAGTGAGTGTTTCATATTAGTGAACAACTGTAATTTTTTATTTGTATGAAGTCTGAAAGACTGGGCAAGGATGCATATTCAATGGCTTTCTATAATTCCTTTCTTACATTTAATAAAATTATTTTAATCTATTTAAAATTTATTTTATTTATGACTTACTGATAATGATAATAGTGAACATTTATTTAATGTATCTTAATGCCAGGCATTGTATTAATAATTGCCTTAAGTGCATTTGTTCATTTAATTCTCACAAAATTCCTGTAAATGAGGAGAGATTATTAACGCCCTCCCTGACTCCATCTCCAATCTAGACTTCATTTTTCTTATTTGAGAAGTATTTTTATCAGTCATAGTGAAGCAGAGGCTGTTACTTTAGTGACTAGAAGCCAATAAATACAGAGGCTAATACAAGGATCATTTCCTAAAAGGGGAAGATTGCCAGCTCAAAATGTCAATAGAAATTCCTCTGTGAATTCAACAGGATCTCAACACAAACCCTTGATTTTCCAAGAAGCACCACAACCTACCTCTATTGTGAGACATAAAGTATTTCCTATAAGACTCTTCATACAGGAGTTCTTTGCTATGAAGACTGAAGGACTTCACTCATTTTTGCAGGATCTTCAGTGATAGCAAGAACCAACACAGGGATTTAAGGAAAGGGTGAGTGTGCAGTTGAGGTTTATTAGGCTTTGTTTTTTATATAGTGCTCAATATTTCTCAGATGTGACTGTTTCCTGGAAGAACATTCTATAAAGTAGTAAAAAATAAGTACTTCCGAGTCACAGAAATGATTCAGTGGATCAAAGGTGGTTAGAGAATCCAGGAATCTTTTTTGCTGCTATTCTATAGGTGGCTCCAAGGATGAGCCACTGGAGTCAGTTACCCAGTCCATGGTGCTTTGAGGAGCATGATGCATGTGATTGGGAAGCCCAGGTGTGAGATATTGAATCACATGATACACGTATGTAGAGTCCAGGGTTACATCCAACATTTTAACTCCAAGTCTCTGTTCATTGCTCTCTACTACTGTTTAGTGTTGAGTATTCATAAGAAAATAAAAAAAGAGAAATAAAGTCAAAGACATATGACTTTTTAAGATAAACTACTGATCACATACATGTCTATGCCTGTATCTTTGGGCTTCCATGAACATTTGATCAATACCTAGATTGTAGGCTCATGTGACTTGTGATGATTTGCACTAGCACAAGATTGATCTTGAGCGCAAATGACATTTGCAGCCAACCAAATAATTAGGAAAGGTTTTCAAATAAAGCCATAGCTTCAGAGCTTAATTTCCAGGGGACTTAGGACTATCAGGAAGTCACAGAGGGTTTATTTTCTTCTAAGAATTGTACAGAATATCAGGAAGAAGATGAGAATCAAAGGAGCCCTTTTAGCTGAGGAGTCAAATTGATGTGTGGATAGGAGAAGACAGAGAAAGTCAATTACTCAGTATCTAGATAGGTTATAGGTAGCAGAAGAAATAGCCCCAGTAGTACAATTGACAAACACCAAGGGTATGTGTGTGTGTGTGTGTGTGTGTGTGTGTGTGTGCGCGCATGTGTGTGTGTGAGTGCGCTCTCGTGCTTTGTATTATAACACCAAAAAAATAAAATTGGGCTTGAATTCACCTTGTTTCAGAAATAAGAAAACAGAAACAGCAAGAGATTAAAAATGCTGCATTGGTCAGAGGATGCCTGATATTTGAATCACAGCAATAGATTGCTAGGGCTTGATCTAACAAATGCTGCTTTATGCCTGTGATAGTAGAGTTATGTTAAGTGAGACAAAAATGAAAGAAGATTCCCTCCAGGAGTCAGCACTCGAATCCTGACCGAAGAAGTATCCTGCAAAGACCTGCTGAGCTTAATGTCACCTTTTCTAGCCTCTGACTCAGAGAACCATATTCTGCTTCGATTATTTTCTCCCTTATATTTTGATTTAAGTCTTTTTGTCACCACACTGAATTTTCCCTTATGCTTCCCTTCTAGATTAGGGTGGGTTCTGGAGTTCAACCCAGCCTGAGGGTTGTACTTGTATGCCATCTTTATCCTACTGACTTTTCTCTCCTTTACCACCTGTACCTTGAATAGTGCCTACATATCAACATTCTTTTTTAACCCAAGAGGAACCTTTTTAAAAATAGACCCTTTTGGGGCCTGAGAGAAAGCATGGAGGTAGGGCATTTGCCCTGCATGAAGAATGGTGGTGGTTCAAATCCTCATGTCCCATATGGTCCCCCAAGCCTGCCAGGAGAGATTTCTGAGTGTAGAGCTAGGAGTAACCCTTGAGAGCTGCCAGGTGTGACCCAAAAACCAATATATATATATATATATATATATATATATATATATATATATATATATATATATATATATTTATTTATAGGCCCTTTCTTGAATACCTAGTTTCCTGAAACAAAAAGGATGCTTGAGCTAGTGGATATTTGGAAAGGAGGTTTGCTTGATATTCCTGTGTCTACCCCATTCTCTGCAAGTCTAAGGAATATGGGGTCTCTATTCTCATATATGAGTCTCAATGTATGATTTTTTTATATGGTCATTGTGCAGTTAGCTGCCACTCTCAGGGATCCTAGGAATGTGTGTGTCAAAATAGAAGGCATACAAAAGCAGCTAGATTTTTGCCTAGGCCTGGGAGACTCAACAGCAAAAAGAGAGAACTAAATTCTCCACTGATGGAATGCAAGACTTTGGGAGAAAATTGGAGGAGAAAGTTGATGTGACATCTTAAATGAGGAAATGGCATCAACTTGATCTAAGAGCAGGTTGTCTTATCTCATCACCTAACAATAAGATGAAATCAGAAGACACATCATTCTTTGATCTGTGCAAAAACCAAGATTGCTAACTACAGAAGATTGACTTTGACAACCATGACTGGGCAGAATTTATCCTGGGACCAATAAGAAAGATCCTCACCTAGGCTTTGGCCTATGATCTGTACAACAACCAAGATCTCTACTTCCAGGGGTCTGACTAGGAAACTACAACTGAGCAAAACTTCTGGAAACATAATGAAAGATTCTATCCTAGGCTTCGTCCTAGAATCGTGCAAAAACCAGTCCACCAATTACAGAAGACTGATTAAAACAACAGTGATGGAACAGAACTTCTAGAACCATAAAGAAAGACTCTATCCTGGGCTTCATTCTATGACTGTGCAAATACCAAGATCTCAAGTTACAGAAGCCTGATTTTATCATCCACGACTGAGAGAAAAATTTCCTGGCATCATAAAAAGACCTAGGGGAGTGAAAAAGAGCATGTACAAAGCCTGTAGTTATTCCCATGACAATATGCTTCAAGGGTGGAGAAACCTTGTATCTCTTAGGCCAAGGGAATTCCTTTTCTAATCTCCTCAATATTTACACTGTCTATGCAAAAAAAATGCACATTTTTTTCCTTTTTATTTCGGGCTCATGGTTGTTTGGTTGTTTTCTTTATTGCTGTGGTGCTCTTTAGTTTTTTTGTTTGTTTGATTTTTTTTTTGTAATTGTAGTTCTTTTATCTATTTTGCTTTAACTTTTTGTATATTTTTTGTCTTTTTGTTATGTTTTTTCCTCCTTTTTCCCTTTCTTCTCTTAAATTGATATTTATAACCTCTAGATGGACTCCTCCTGGTTTTTTGTTTGTTGTTTTTTGTTGATTTTTCTTTTTTCTTTTTTCCCTTTCTTTTCCTTTTTTTTCTATTTTTTTATACAAACAGAACCACATAACTTTAATCATCTTGTTCTACATCATAAATTGAGGGGGGAAATGGATAGTATCAAGACAAAACAGTGGTATGAACATGGAGTAGAAATAAAAAAATGATTAGACTTAAATACCAAATCCAAAGCCAATGACAACACAATTGATACCCAATCTACAACAAGCTAGACACAGGGGAGATCACTTATACTAGCAGCTCAGGGGTAAAGGAGGGGGCTACGGATGCATCCTTGGAACAGGGGTGGAAGGAGGACAACACTAGTGGTGTGAATGACCCTTATTCATTGTCACTATATACCCAAAATATTACTGTGAAAGATTTGTAATTCACTTTGGTCACAATAAAAATTATTTTAAAAAAAAGGAAGATGTTGAGAGAAAGGTGGTATTCTATCATGGGTTCTGGAGGTGAAAGTGTCAGAACAGATATGGCCTCTTATAAGATGGAGTTGGTGGCCCAGAGATAGCTTCAGGACATAGCATTGATAAAGGTTGTTCCAAAGCAGCCTATCAGAGGCAGAGGGAGAGGAGAAATAGGGTAGAGGGGAGGGAGAGACAGAAAGAGACAGAGAAATAGAGAGACAGAGAGAGAGAAAGAGAAAGACAGACAGACAGACAGACAGACAGACACACACACACACACACACACACACACACACACACACACACACACACACACACACAGTACCTCCAGAGACCTTGTAATCTAGAAGAAGGATGGAAGCTGTGCTGGCTAATTTAGACTGAAGCAAAGATTGAAAACCCGAGACTTCCTGGGGAGGGTGCATGTCCAGGGAAACTGTTCTAGAATTTGCAATGATGCTTTCAACCTGTATAAGGCCCCTAAGAATAAGAACTTTGACCAAAGCTAGGAGCAGAAGAAGGACAGGTTGGACCTCGAATTGAATTTCTTGTTGAAAAAATTAAGGTAGTACTGAAAAGACTACTTGAACCTGGTGGTTTTATTTTAATTTTGTATTTTACAAAGAGATTCTGAACAGAGAAACCTCATCTTTGCACTATACTGGAGCTTCTTTTCCTAGTCTCACCTCTCAGAAATCCCTTCTCTGATTTATGGGGCCAGGAAACCAGGTAGATTGTCTTGGACTGCAGCGCCACACTTGCCTTTCCTCTCCCTTCACCTCTGAGTGCCTCAAGGGAATTTCTCTCTCCTGCATCTCCACCTCTTCCTCCTGTGAGCCACTATGTCTTAATCTCTGCAAGATTAGCCTTATTATTATCACTCTGGTTTATCTGGTGTGATCACAGCATGCAGCAGCTTGCTGAAAGGTATGGTCTATTAAGAGACACTTGTTATAACAGCAGGAGGAAGGAGCACTAACATGATTTCTTACAACTGGCTCTACAGCCGGTGAGTGCAGTGTTTGACAGAGAGCTATGTCAATAACAACCTGTCCTGGTCCAGTTGAATGTTTCCTAGGAGTATAAGGATGGGCCAAACGCTGTGCTGTCAATTTATCCAATACAACTAAATTAAATGACATCAATTAAGCCTACTGTTTAGTTAATTAATTAATGGACCAAGCCTTGTGGAAGACCCACTATGCACCATGGTATCAGACAGTGGAGATACAAACAAAAAATAGACCTGTGGTTTATCCCAGGCTCTCATAATTGAGAGAAATTCAGACATATACAGAGAGAAGTATTTATTTAAAAACTATTGAGCAGTTATTATGTATATTATGTGTCATAATCTATGATGAGCATTCATGGAGAAAGCACATAATTTCTAGCCTTGTTGTTTTATACAGGAAGATAGGTGCTTAAGTAGAGAAATTTGCAAGATTCAATTCAATAGTTATTCTAGGGCACTAAAATTATATCATATACATATATTATATCAGAATAATTTTCCTAAAAGAGCTCTATAATTTATCTCTATTTTTGGATTCTAAGTTCTGCCCATTTCTCTTCAATTAACCATGTGAGTTTAAATATAAAAATTTCATATTTTTTTCCTCTTGGTAGCTTTTAATCTCTCTTTAAAGTATATTAATAATTGCTATCATTTATTACCACTTAATGTGTGAATATTCAAATGACATAGTTGTATTTGAATATAATTTTAATAACAGTTCATATAAAATGGGGTTATTATTTCAACAATACCCCCGGGTTGGGCCAGTAGGGAAGTAAGTTTTCTAGTCTATGGCTTCCCTGGAATAGAGATAGATTGGTTTCTGTGTACTGGACATGCCCATGTCTTTAAAATGCCTTTTATGGTCTTAAATAAATCAATGCAAGATGAAAAGGACATTATGATAAGAGCATCAGTTTTGCTTTTTTAAGAAATAGAAAGTAAAGAGAACTCCATATAATAAAAATAGATAGATCGTGAGTAAAAATTAAGGATATAATTTAAAGAAGTACTAAAAACATATTGAGATAAATATGTATTGGACATCAACAAAGGGATGAAAATCCTAAAAATGTAGATCTGTCAGTAATGTATTTTTAGAGACTGGTCAGAAACTTATAATAAGTTTCTCCAACTATTCCTCCAGCTATTTTATTTCTTCAATTAAAATATATGCAAATTCTTCTTAGAATCTTCAATGTAAAAATTTTCTTTGAGAATGTTAAGAATCATAAATTAACCTTTGAGATTCAAGAAACCCAGAGAAATTCAGAAAAAAATATTATGTTTGTAATCTGAGAGCCATTTTTTTAAAAAAAATACTTGTTTTGTGGTTCATTAGACTAAAAATGAAACCAAATTAAATAGTTTTGCTTATTTTTTTTACAGGAAAAGCTTGTTCTGAGAGACCAATAAAAACACTCTTTTTTATGTTGTTTCTTTTTATTGGATTCTGAAATAAGCTCTGTGTGTGTGTGCACGTGGAGGCACGCTATATTATTGTGACAATAAATATCACAGTGTAAACCCTGCCTGACCATTCTCTGTCTGGTGAGAATGGTCTGGGAGTGGTTTAAGACTTGGTGACTGAATTCATGCCTGTCTTGTAAAATGAACATTGTCTTAATGGGTTTGAAATTGGCAATGAATTAGAGAAGCAGGCAGAGTGAGAGGGTTGGGAATTTAGTAGAAGATCGATTTGGAGTTGTGGTCACTTTAACAGGCAAGCAATCTTTTTTTTTTAATATCTATTTAAACACCTTGATTACAAATATGATTTTCAGTCATGTAAAGAACACCCCCTTCACCAGTGCAACATTCCCATAACCAATGTCCCAAATCTCTCTCCTCCCCACCCCACCTCCGCCTGTACTCTAAACAGGCTATCTACTTCCCTTATTCATTCACATTGTTATGATATGTTCTCAATGTAGTTATTTCTCTAACTGTACTCATCACTCTTTGTGGTGAGTTTCATGTTGTGAGCTGGATCTTTCAGCCCTCCTCTCTTTTGTCTCTGAGAATTATTGCGAAAATGTCTTTTATTTTTCTTAAAACCCATAAATGCCTATAGATGAATGCAACTATTCTATGTCTATCTCTCTCCCTCTGGCTTATTTTACTCAGCATAATAGATTCCATGTACATCCATGTATAAGAAAATTTCATGACTTCATCTCTCCTGATGGCTGCATAATATTCCATTGTGTATATGTACCATTGTTTCTTTAGCTATTCACCTGTTGAAGGGCATCTTGGTTGTTTCCAGAGTCTAGCTATTGTAAATAGTGCTGCAATGAATATAGGTGTGAGGAAGGGATTTTTGTATTGGGTTTTTATTCCTAGGGTATATCCATAGGAGAGATATAGCTGGATGGGAGGTCAATTTCTAGTTTTTGGAGGAATCTCCATATCATTTTTCATAAAAGTTGGAGTAGATTGCATTCCCACCCGCAGTGAATAAGAGTTCCTTTGTCTTCACATTCCCCGCCATCACTGCTTATTCTCATTCTTTGTGATGTGAGCCAATCTCTGTGCCATGAGATGGTACCTCATAGTTGTTTTGATTTCATTTCTCTGATGATTATTGATGTGGAGCATTTTTTTTTTCATGTAAACAGGCAAGGACAATCTTAAGGATGGCTTTGGATCTCATGCTATTTAGGTGATTCTGTTATGGGTCTTTCTAACTGTATCCTCCCTTATAAGAAGCAGAGCTGTAGAGGTAAAAGTATATGCAACTTATAATTCATTCATATTCCTCTTAGAACTTGTTATAACAATATATAACAATATAACAATTGCCCCTGATGTCCAATGTTACTTCCAGGTTCTTTCCAGGTGTCTGATATGAAGATGGTCCTACTTTATAGGTAGGTAGGTACCCTCAAACTCACAAGGTACTGAAGATAAGGCCGTTGGGAAAGATGTGGGATATGAATAAAACTAAGAATATAGGGTGTCTACACATGTGCACATGAGCTTCTTATGGTGCAACGGGAACTGGGAGAGTGAGGGAAGTTGAAGCAAAGCAAGTGGGGTAGAATCTGGCTGAGGTCTTAGCCTTCTTGCTTCATACATGTACTAGGATGAATTTCAAAGGAACTAAGGTTGGTAAAATTAAACTGCTCTTTTTGGATATTATGGTGACATGCTTGTTAAGGTAAAAGGTTAGAATATGTTTAATACAATAGTTCTCTGGATTAGTTTATTAAATCTAAAAACCTACAAATAAAATATCTGGGACCCTTTTACGTTCTTTTCAAATATTAGGCATACTTCCAATATTCTTGATATATGTAAAAGTATATAGCAAGGACTGGCTACAGATTGGAGTGTCTGGATTTGAGAATATAATCTAATATTGGGCTGAAAATGGTAGGAGATTCTCCAAGATGATATGCATATTCTCTCTGAATGACAGAGTAGGAGTGTTGAGTGTTGAGCAGAGCACAGCAGCTTTCACCTAAACCTTTATCTTCTCCTTCCTGAGCTCTGGAGCTCTTTACTGGTTGAGTGTTGACTGGACAGAAACTAGATGAAGTAAAAGGCATTTAGGAGCAAGGCTGATGAAGAAAATTACTAGTGTAAATTTGCATACTTAAAATGAAAATCAGTTCTAATGTTCTTTGTTACTGTTGCCTTTGGGTATCCATTATTATGTTTCTTTATAATCCACTTTTGAGAGTAATCATTCTGTGTCAGCTTCTCTCCTTTTGACAAACTTCACTCAATAGAATAATCTACAGGTTCCTCCATGTAACTGCAAATGTATGATTTTATCTTTTCTTATACATACATACATACATACATACATACTGATATATATTATATATACATACTGTAGTTTCTTTATCTAGTCATCTATTCTTGGACACTTGGGTTGTTTCTAGATGTTGTTATGATGCTATAAGGAACATAGAGTTGCAAATGTCTTTTATTTAGTTTGTTTTTAGATCCTTGGGGGTATAAAAGAAGTGGAGTTGCTAATTCAAATGGAAACTCAATTCCTAGACTTTTTAAAGAAATGTCTTCTTTTTAACTTCAGTACTGCACCATCCTAATCACAGACCAAAGTCGTGCATTGGATTTAACAACCCCCAACTATTTCAAAAGACATAAAATAGACACATATGTCTTTTGAATATTTTATGTGTATTTTCTTTGACAGCTATAACTCTTACTAAGTATTCTTTTACAGTGACGATTCTACCCACTTTTTATCTTTTCTTGTCTTTGTGAGCTGTTCAATAAGGAATTTTGGTGAAAGAGTCCCTCAGTTTAATGCTTATGATTGAACCATGTCATGGGGATTGTTGGACTTGTTCTTACGGCCGCATAGGCGCCGATAACGCCATGTGGCATTGTTCCTTGTTTGCATAGGCACATTAAAATGGGAAAATACTATACATACAAATAAGTTCTTATCTAATAGAGATTGGAACACACAAATCTTGTAGTGCAATTGGACCTTACACCCTGAACATTGATATAATGATCAGTCAGGCACAGGCCTCAGAAGAATGGGCATCCTCCATTCACCCTTGAACCAGGGAAGCTATCTATGAAACATCCAAGGTTTTTTATAACAACACCTGGAAGCAATCCTCTACCAGGGAAGACCCTACCACTGCTCTGACATCGTCCTGCTCAAAAGAGACTTCCATAACACTAAGAAGACTTGACAACAACAACGACCTGCTTACAGGACAGGGCTCTTTGCATTACCCTTTAATTGTTAGGTGAAACGACAGGACACTCCGCACCATTCTGACTGCAATGTAGAATATCCAGATTCTAGGATCTTCAATACATACACATGATACCAACAACAGAGACTGTGTAAAAAATAAAAGTGTAATGGCACTACAGACAATGACTTGGATTGGACAAACTAGTTTGCCTGGAGCCTAGAGTTGGTCTTATGCCAGGAAACTTCAGGGGTAGAGTCTCCTTGTATTTAGGCCAAAGCTTTTTCATTCCATGTACCTCATATTTTGGTGGGCCTATGCAAACAATAATTGCCACTCTAACACCGTTTTTACTGTGCTCCTTTGACTCTAATCCTTAAGAAAAACAACCCACTTAAACTTTTGAGGTAACTTAAACAAATATGAATGTGCATGGAAATGTAAAAAAGTACTTTGCCTTCAATGTTTAAGGAGTTACATAAGTTTTATGGCTTTAGATTGATTTGTGTGCTGCTAAGAAATATTGTGTATTACAATCTGGGGACTTGTGGGACAAAGAAATTGTACATTGGTTCTGTTTTATTTATTTATTTATTTATTTATTTATTTATTTATTTATTTATTTATTTATTTATTATTTCTTAATGTTTTTTGGCTGAAAGTTCAAAGTTCAGATATCAGCAAGGGGATTTCTGAGAATTCTGTTTATGGGTGATTGTTCTTCCACTGTAACTTTACCTTGTCTTCTTTCTTTGCATCTTTGTTCTCATAATTAAAAATAAGAAATTAAAAAAAAGAAATGTCTTTATTGTTTTCCAGAAAGACTGATTAGTTGATATTCCTATCATCATTGAATGAGAGTCCCTTTCTCCCTGCATTAATGCCAACACTGGTTGTTCTTTTATTTTTTGGATGTTTTATAATCTCTTTGATGGATGATATCTCATTGTTTTTATTTGAATCTTTCTGATGACCATTGAGTAATGTAGTGCATTTTTTCTTGTGTCTTTTGGTCATTTGTATGTCTTCTTTGAGGAAGGTTCTGTTAATCTCTTCTTCCCATTACTTGAGAGAGCTGAGGAATGGGACAGGGAAGGAATAATTTCTATGGTGGACGGAAGTATTCAATTGGAAGTACTGTAAACAACAATGCAAAACTTATTTTTATAAATTTGCCTCTGATAGAAAAATACTGGTAGGTAGGAGATAAATGGAAGTGGGTGGGACAAATTTGTGGAAGGAAGTGGACATGGGTGATGGGCTCAGTGTTAATACATTGTATACCTGAAACTCAACCGTGAATAATTTTGCAATTTCACAGTGATTAAATTAAAATAATTATTTTCTCCTGGGAATATTTTGAGAAGGAGATAAATTGACATTGTGATTTATATTGCCCTACAGTTCAGTCAAGTTCCACCAAGGCTCTCTGCCCTCTTTCTTTTTTGCTTTGATAGAACCAACAAACATAAAAACACATTTCTGTGTTTTAAATCCTTGGGCACTCGCCAAAAATCTTATTTTCTCCTTAATACAATTGTTGCAGATGACATAATATGAATATTCTCCAGGAGTATTTTTAAAAGACAGACTCTTTTTAACAGTGTTTTAAAGCTACAGAGCTAGTTTGGGCAAAGGGGTCCTTTAATTTTTCCATTTATGACCAATACCCAATCTGAAGACTCAGCTATCTTGCAATGAAGGTCTCAGTGCTTTAGTGTTGCCTTTGACAGATCAACATTGGCTTCATCTCAGTTATTGGATTTTGATTTATGTCCAGAATTACCTGGACTGAGTTCAATGCCAGAGCAGTATTGGAATGATGGACTATATCACACAGACTTCATTTTCTTGAAATGTCATGTTTTAATGTTCCAATATTTTTGGTAGGCAATGATGCTATAGTTTTATTTCTCAATATGGTTTGGCAATATTACTGACTTATTCAATTAAAACATTCTATATGCTTTTGTGAACATATTTTGTGACTTTCAAAGTAAAGGGGATTATTTTGATATTTTGAAATCATCTCAATCAGTTGAAAGACATTCAGAGAAAAACTGAGATTTTTCTTGTGGAAGAAATTATGCATCAAAATAGCATCAGTTCCTTCCTGTTTAAGAGTTTCTAGTCTGTTGAAATTCTCTCTGATTTCAGGTCTTCCTGCTCTTCCTCCCTCCATCCCTCCCTCCCTCCCTCCATCCCTCCCTCCCTCTCTCCCTCCCTCCTTCCTTCCTTCCTTCCTTCCTTCCTTCCTTCCTTCCTTCCTTCCTTCCTTCCTTCCTTCCTTCCTTCCTTCCTTCCTTCCTTCCTTCCTTCCTTCCTTCTTTCCTTCCTTCCTTCCTTCCTTCCTTCCTTCCTTCCTTCCTTCCTTCTTCCTTCCTTCCTTCCTCTCTCCATTCCTTTCTTCCTTCCTTCCTTTCTTCCTTCTGCCTCCCTCTCTCCCTCTCTTCCTTCCTTCCCTCCTTCCCTTCCTCCCTCCCTCCCTTCCTTCCCTCCTTCCCTTCCTCCCTCCCTCCCTTCCTTCCTTCCTTCCTCCCTTCCTTCCCTCCTTCCCTTCCTCCCTCCCTCCCTCCCTTCCTTCCTTCCTTCCTTCCTTCCTTCCTTCCTTCCTTCCTTCCTTCCTTCCTCCCTTCCTTCCCTCCTTCCCTTCCTCCCTCCCTCCCTTCCTCCCTCCCTCCCTTCCTTCCTTCCTTCCTTCCTTCCTTCCTTCCTTCCTTCCTTCCTTCCTTCCTTCCTTCCTTCCTTCCTTCCTTCCTTCCTTCCTCCCTTCCTTCCCTCCTTCCCTTCCTCCCTCCCTCCCTTCCTCCCTCCCTCCCTTCCTTCTTCCTTCCTTCCTTCCTTCCTTCCTTCCTTCCTTCCTTCCTTCCTTCCTTCCTGCCTTCCTTCCTTCCTGCCTTCCTTCCTTCCTGCGTGCCTTCCTTCCTTCCTACGTTCCTGCGTCCCTTCCTTCCTTCCTTCCTTCCTCACTCTTTGCGGTGAGCTTCATATAGTGAGCTGTAATTTCCAGCCCTCCTCTCTTTTGTCTCTGAAAATTATTGCAAGAATGTCTTTAACTTTTCTAAAAACCCATAGATGAGTGAGACCATTCTGTGTCTTTCTCTCTCTTTCTCTCTGACTTATTTCATTCAGCATAATAGAGTGGGGAGGAGAGAGATTTGGGACATTGGTGATGGGAATGTTGCACTGGTGATGGAGGGTGTTCTTTACATGACTGAGCCCCAACCACAATCATGTTTGTAATCAAGGTGTTTAAGTAAAATATATAAAAATATGATCACTGGATTATCCTAATCAAATGTAAAAATCACCTTGTATTTGATATTTTTCTAAGGAATCTTATGAGTTAAGCTGGCTATTCATAACTTCTTCAAGGAAACTCAAGAATATCTGAGGACATTGAACAATTAAATTCTGCTGAGTTTTCTTTGCCACTAAAATCCGACTTCCCTTCTCCACCTAAGTAATGGTTATTATTCTTATCAGTGATCTTTAAAAGTTTTCCCAATGTAATTTCCTGGCAATCTTCTGCAGTTTTTCTATTTTATCCCCTTTTTTGCTTCTTAATTTGTAACTAGACTCTAGTCTCAGAAGGACAGGTACATATTTGATATATGTAGAATGTACTACAAACTCCAAGAGCCACAAGGTTTTTCCAGTTTATACAGACAAGATCTGGGAGATATTGTGAAAATGTGTGTTAATGCTATGAAATTTGTTGCAAATCTCCCCTTTCATTCCTGATCATTTTTACTGGGGTTCCTTTCTTTGTGATTCTTTCTAATGTTTTATCATATTTTTTATTCTTTCAAAAATCAGCTCTTGATTTTGTTGATTTTTTGAAATGGAGCAAAGTTTCTTTCTTTGCACTTACTTACTTGCCACTATACATTGTTTTCAGTTTTTTTTATATGTGGATTTTATATGTAAAATCTCATTTTGAGGGTTGCAGGAAAATAATCTTATTTTGATTTTAATTTGTATTTATTTAATCATAAGTGAAGTTAAGGATTTTCTTTGGTGTTTGAATCTCATCTGTATGTCTTCTTTAGTAAAATGCCTATTCAAATTTCTAAATATTTTAACATGATATTTTGATTTTTGCTGTGTTATATGAAGTCTTTATTAGTTTGAGCATTAATTCCTTGTCTCATATATGATGGGCAAGTATTCTTTTCCATTCAATAGGCTGCCTCTTAGATATTATGATTATGAAAGAAAAGTAAGTATAAATCTTTATTTTACCATTTTCTACATTACATTATATATTATAACTTATATATGTAAAGTAAGCAAGTATATTTATTATAGTATACATATACAATGTATAAATGTTTGATGTTAATATTCATTATTTAAACTATCCTTTGATTAAGTTGAGTGGATTTGGCTAGTATTTGCATTTAAGACCCTGACAAATACAAGTATCAAGAACTGATATCAAAGAACCAGTGAACTGTGATTAGAGTACAATGGGTACAGAATTTGCCTTTATGTAGCCAAGCTGGGTTCAATTCTGGTATCTCATATGGCCCTCCAAGCTCTGATAGGACTGACCCCTGAGTGCAGATTCAGAAGTAACACATGAGTACCATCATATATTGTCCAAAACCAAAAAAAAAAGGAAGTCAGTGAATTAGGTTTTATAACCTTGTTTGCATATTTCATAGGACTTGATGAATTTGCAATTGTTGGTTTTAAATTGTAAAATTCTAATTTACTTCTCTAGTGAATTCTTCAAATATTGTCATCCTTTTTATTTAGCTGTATGTTTTTTTTTTTTTTTTTTTTGGTTTTTGGGCCACACCCTGTGACGCTCAGGGGTTACTCCTGGCTATGCGCTCAGAAGTTGCTCCTGGCTTCTTGGGGGACCATATGGGACGCCGGGGGATCGAACCGCGGTCCGTCCTAGGCTAGCGCAGGCAAGGCAGGCACCTTACCTCCAGCGCCACCGTCCGGCCTCTATTTAGCTGTATGTTAATTACAGATAAATACTGGTTGCTACAAAAGGACCTTGTTTTGACCTTTTAATAAACTACATTTCAAATCAACAAGAGTGAAGCAAAACAAATGACCCAGTCAGGGAAGAAATTCATTGTGTGTGTTTGGGGGCTCTCTGTGTCCATATTACCCTCTCTTTCCTGATATGCTAACATCTATTATACATTGGGCCACTGTTTAACATGACCAGATAAATATTATTTTAAAAGCACACATTCTGAGTTAAAAATTACCCTCTTTCTTGGGTATGTTTTGTGGTTTCTACAGCTGGAGGTTACAATAGGCCATTTGATTAATGGACTGTTTTATTTGGATGCAAATAATGCATAATGTCATAAGGGCCATATGTTGTACATTACTAAGACATAAAACTTACCTTGGCACAAAATGGAAAATTTAAAGCATCTCTTGAAATAATACATCATGCTGAACAAAAAGCACGTGGGTATTCTTGGTATTTATGAAACTGATAAATGCTGTGCCAGACTTGTCTAGTTTTAGTGTTAACTCTGCTTCTGTGTGTATGTATGTGTGTTCTTTATTCATCAGAGATAACTTTATGATTATGTTACTTTGAGTCTCTTCAGAATAGTTATAAAAGAGCTAAACAGCTGGTTCTCATGCCGTACACTAGCTATAACATGCATGGCTATGGAACTAAAAGTCTAGCTATTGAAAAAGAAATATAATTTTAATAAAAAAAGTTAATCAGGTTAGAGATATTTATTCTTGGGCAGAGGGGAGAAGCATGAGAATGATATGCTAATCCTAATTCCATCAGATGCAAGTCTCAGAGTAATTTAATTCTTTGTAGTCTATCGAGACTAATGATGCAGATGGAATCCTGAAGTTTTAGTTGATGTTGGAGATTTCACTTTCAATTACCCATAAAACCACACTAGACTGACCAAACATCTTCCCAGACATCACATATCTATTCCAATTTCATTTTCCTCCTTCACTATCTCTTCCAATATCATTTTTCTGAAAATATTTCTCTAGTCACCATGGTCAATCTCATTCATATTGTTTTGTTTTGCTGCCTTTTTGACATTTTTATTGATTGAAACCTCTTATCTATTAATTCATTTCTATTACTTTATTAAATATTTTTCATGAGAAATTGGCTCCATGTCAGACTTGCTTAGTACTTTAAACTCAGATAATAATCTGAAACATAGTAAAGATTTAATAGCTACTGAATTTTATATTTGAAAATTGAATATGGTAATAATAGCTTTTCTTTCATTTATAGGATTCTGTGTCACATATTTGAGATAATTCTTGTAAATTTGACACAATGCTGTCAGGCACAAATCGGTAATTATTATATAGTATAAGAAAGTGTATGACTTTTGTGAGGAATTTATTTGCATGCTATGAAGACTGAAAAATCTCACTGCTATCAAGTTAAAATATCAATAAAGCATTTTATTGTATCTCTTCTTTCCTTTAGTAAGGACTTAAATCTTTAATGTACTTTTATTTCTATTCTTTAACCTTCTCTATTGATTTTTAACTACTTGATTTTTAATGCCATTATAAATGGGATTTATATGATAATATTTTTTGTATACTAATTTAGTAGCCTTTCACTTTACTTTTTTGCTCTATTAAACCTAAGTTTTTTTTAGCAGACTGTGTGTTCTATGTGTATAATTATGTCTTCGAAAAATTTTGTTAATTCAATTTCTTTTTCAATTTTTACCCCATTTATATATTTTTTCTTATCTTGTTGCTTTGTCTGTGACTTCCAATAACTTGTTAAATAGTACTGAGAGTATACATCCTTCTCTTATGCTTGATCTTAAGGAAAAATCTTTCATTTTTTTTTAATTTTTATTTTGATCATATTGGCTTACATATATTTCACAGTAGTATTTTAGGTACATATTAACATTGAATCACCAAATTTGTCCTCCCCCCATCCCCATTCCCTTCCTGCAACCCATATCCCCCACCATCACCCCCCCGGGCTGCTAGAGTAGGTGGTTCCCTCTTTGTCTAGCTTACTATTAGTGATCATATATCTGTTTGGTCCTGGTACCCTCCCTTGTTTCTCCCTCTATTTGAGAGGTGGAGCTCGATAATTCTAGTTGTGTGGTTTTGTTTGAAGGAAAGAAAAGCAATAGAATGGGGTAAAAAATAAAAAAAATCAAATAAGCTGAAAATGGGCGGAGTCCTTCTAGAGGCTTTCAACCTCAGTTTGAGAGAGGACATAAAAAAGGTAATTGAAACACCACATCAATACAGAAAGAAATATCAAATTAAATATCCAGTGAGCACTACAGTAATAAAGACAAGCAGCACACAATAGTCTCGTTTCTGAAATCAAACCATGCCGAAGTGTAAAAGAAAGAGAAAGATAAAATAAAATAAAATTGGAGACATCGACTTCAATATCTACACCAAAATAAAGACGTCAATAAAAATCGATCAATCAATAAATATATATGTGGAAAAATGATTATTTTGTGCTTTTTTTTTCTTTTCCCCCTTGCATAGGCACAGTAACTATTGGGGATATTAGAGGGAATTCCCTTGGCCTAGGAAATACAGGTTTCTCCACCCCTGAAGTATACTCTCATGGAATTAAGTATAGACTTCTTCAGTGATCTTCCCTCGGTGCTTTTGTGGTGTATGGAAGACTTCTGCTTCATCATGGATGGTAAAATCTCTGTATCTAGAGATCTTGGTGTTTGTACAGCTCAAGGAATGGAGCTTATGATGAAGTCTTTCTTTGTGGTTCTAGCAGTTCTGCTTCTTCAGTGTCGTTTTAATCCATCTTCTGTAGTTGGTGGTCTTGGTCATTATGTTGGTCCTAGGATAGAAGCCTGCTTCCTGAAGACCCGTTCAGTTGCGATTGTCTCAGTCAGACCTCTGGAATTGGAGATCTTGTTTGTTGAAGAGATCGTAGACAAAAAGCTAGGCCAGTTATCTGTAGATAGCGATCTTGGCTTTTGCACAGATCAAAGGGTGACATGTCTTCTGATTTTGTCTTATTGTTGGCTGGTGAGGAAGGACAACTTGCTCTTGGATCAGTTGTTCCCATTTCCTCATTGTCAGGTTATCAATTTAGAACTGGCGCATGTTGGTGTCAGAGCAGCATTATGGATGCCCTGGACGGGATTTGGTTCCTGGAGCTGTTGTGGAGAACTCTGTTGTTTCTATGTCTGGGATCCAGGAGTCAAGGCTGGACAGTCGGGGTCTAATTCCCTGCTGTCTAAGTTGTTTCCACATGATATACGTTCAGGGTGGGAGATGCCCCTGTGTTGTAAAAAAGGTATGAATTCCTATCCCCAGTAGATAAGAGCTTATTTTTACACGTAAAATTTTCCTTTTTTAAATATGCTTTTGCAGAAAGAAGTGGTGCTACATTATATTGCTGGTGGATTTGGGGGTGGAGAGAGAAGAAAACAGACACACGACAAAAACTAAAAATATATATGCTATGTAATAAATATACACATATCTAAAGAAAAAAAGTTTCTTTTTTTTTTTTAAAAAAAGATTAAATAAAAGACATAATTAAAGGAGTAAAGTGGGGCCGGGAGAGATAGCATGGAGGCAAGGCGTCTGTCCTTCCTGCAGAAGGACAGTAGCTCAAATCCTGGCATCCCACATGGTCCCCCGTGCCCACCAGGGGTGACCTCCGAGCATAGAGCCAGGAGCACCCTCCAAGTGTCACCAGGTGTGACCCAAAAGAAGCAAAAACAAATCAAACCAAAAAACAAAAACTAAAACAAAACAAATAAAAAGAAAAAAAGAACAAAAAGAAAAAAAAACAAAGAAAAAGGGAGAAAGTGATACAGGAGATTACATTTGGGGAAAAACAGGATAAGAGGTAGTGTTATATAGGTCTATACTTATTATGAAAGTATTGGCTTCCCCATTGTCTTTTGAGATTTCCTTGTGGGGTGTGGGCTCCAGGCAGGGAGGTCTTGAGTAGAGTTCTTGCAGTGGGAGTCCTTTTGGAGCTAGGTCCTGTATCAAACCACAGTCCACATTAGGGAGAGGTGATTAGGAGGACCACACTGCATGAGTCAGTCGGGGTGTTGGTTGTATTTTCTTGCCAGGAACAAGGTGTGAGTTTAAGTGGGTGTCTCTTCTCTTGGGTACTGGGTACTGGATTGTTGGGGTAGGAGGTCGGTCTTGATATCTAATGGATATCTTAGAACTGAGGATGAAGAGTTGTAATGTGGTGGGGATATCAGGTATGGGATTGAGGGGTGAAGGGATAGTCAGATTCTGAAGGGGGGAGGAAATAGTACATGGAAGGGGTTATATAGGGTATAGGTATGGGTTGTTTGTGGTTTAGGTTTGTCCCTTAAGGAGGATTCCTATCTCTGTGTGCTCCTGCCCACATATAAACATATAGAAGTTAGCTTAGGTATATATTAATGTAGAGAGGTGGGGAGGGCAAGAGATGTGATGAGTACAGAAAGATAGGTAAGTATAGTACTTGTAAGGAAAAGAAACTAATAAATCAACTTTTGGATATGTATAGGTTTTGTGTCTAGAGTACTAACAATTGTGTTAGTGAGGTCTATCTATATAGGTGTTTACCCTTTGCAGTATTGTCCGCAGCACCCTATATGCCAGTTTTCCTTTCCTATAGAGGAGGTAACCGTGTGGTTTTTGTTTGACATGGATTGAATTGATGATAATGAGGAGGAGAAGGTAGAAGAAGAGAGAGACAAGAAGAGAGAAAAGGAAAAACAAAACAAAACAAACCAACAATCAAACAACAACAACAACAACAAAATATGAAGTAATGAGAAGGGAGGGTAACAGAGCAAGGGCATGTTAGTTTGCTTGAACGTATTCAATGTTTAGGCTCTGTAGTATAAATCTGTAGGTCACGGTTGTTGCTTCGGTGGTCTGGCTGGTCATGTGCTTCAGGTCCTAAAAGAAGGCATAATCTAGAGATAAAAGGTATGTTGAAGAGTTTTATCTGGACATTTTCATGATGCAAGCTGAGTATGGTGCCTTGTGTGACTGAGCAATAAGGTACCACCATAGGATGTTCACCCTTTGTATCCAGGAACCCCTATGGACAGAAAAACTGAAAGGTTATTTTATATGTGGTAAGGTTAAGGCATACAAACATATTGTTTTGAAATGTTTCCATTGGAGTTAGTAATTTTCCATCATAATCTTTACCTGTAATCCTGTATAAAATCCCTAGTAAATTATTATGGGCCTTTGTAGTAAAACAATAATTACATACCTGTTCTCTCTTAGCTCCTAGTATGTTCCCCTGAGACCCACCAGGTGTGCTTCCTGAGCACAAATCCAGGAGTAAATCCTGAGTACAACTGTGGTGGCATCAAACAAACAAAAAACTATAACACTCAACAAGAAAATAAAACAATTCCATTAAAATGGAAGAGAACTGAAAAATATACCTAAGCTAACTTCTATATATTTATATGTGGGAACATAGACTTCACTAGCATCTATAGAAATTTATTTGGAGAAGTCTCAAAATTAAAATAGAATTACTGGGGCTGGCTAGAGAAATTGTACAGTGGGTAGGGCACTTATCTTGCTTGCAACTGACCTGGGCTTCATCTTTGGCATCCTATACTGCTCCTAGAGCAATACTAGAAGTAATTCTTGAGTGCCGAGCCATGAGTAGACCCTGAGTATTTCCAAGTGTAGCCCCAAACTAAAAAAAAAAAAAAAAAAAAAAAGAACTACCAATGTTCCATGGTTTCCACATCAAGGAATCTATCCAAAGAACACATAAACATGCATCTAAAAAAAACTTTTTATACCTATGTTTATTGCAACTGTATTTACTATAAGTTCTGAAATACTCCAGTACAACAAAATATGACACAGATATTAAAAAAGAGAAAAAAATTTTCTTTTGCTACAACATAGATGAAACTAGAGGGGATCCTGTTAAGTGAAATAAATCAGAAGAATAGAGGCAAACAAATACTAAATAATCCAATTTAAATGTGATATATACATTAAATAAAGCTTAAAAATCAAGGTAATATATAGTGGAAACAACTGAACACAAAACTGAGTTTTCTAGTAGGGTGGAGGTGTCCTGAGAATTATGGTGAAAGGACATGGGTACTCTAGTGTTAGGGTGGGAACATTAAACCTTCTAAAATATCAACATTTAGACTCATAAACTAATGTTACCCACAATTAAATGTAAAAGACATGAAATAGACTCAGAAAATAAACCCAGTAAAGAATGAACAAAAGGGACTCTTTGGACTACAGGAACTTTTAAAACATAGTTTTTATATATGTAGTTAATACATTACAGTCCTCGTCCTTTTAAGCAGCAATATCAATGATTGAAGTCCCAGTTTAAGGTTAGAAAATTTACATTCCATCTCAAAAAATGTCAAAGGTGGGAGGGAATATTTCCCTTCTTTCTTTTGTTCTCTTCGTGCTTTGATGATTTTCACGATGCCAGCTATATTGGCAAAGCAAATGGAATTTATTCTCTCTACTGGTTTAAATGCTAATCTTATGGAAACACCCCCACGAATATGTTTAGAAATAATATTTACCCAAATACCTAGAAATATTGTGACCTCTGAGAACCCTTTTAAGTTGAGACATAAAATTAAGTATCTAATTATGATGATATATTGCCACAAAGGTAATTTAATTGACATCTACAGGAATGAATTTAACTTAGGTATATTCCTCTGTAATATTTAAAATGTTTTGGAAAGTAAAGTTTCACAAACTTAGTGCAAGATTTAATTGCACAGAATTTACCAGATGATTATAAGAATTTGCTATGGAGGTACTAAGTATTATGCTCACTGCTGAAGAACTATGATTTCATCCAGGTCTGGCATTCTCAGCAGTCAAAATCTACAGGAAAGATTCAAAAAGCTGATTCAAAAAGCTCTTTCAGCTCAAGTGGCAACTCTAGCTCATGGTCATCAGTAAGAATATCAATTATTTTTGAGCCTTAACTAAGTGCTTTCTAGAAATAACTTTCTCTGTAGACTTATGCCCACTTTCACTCACTTGAAGCATTTTAATTCTGGATCATTAATAAAAGGAAAAACATGCACATCCTTATTTACAAATCACAACCTATATAGATAATTATTCTTAATTGACATAGTGTAGGATGAAATAGGCAGTCCTTCCTAACTTAAATCTCAGTCTCTAAGCAAAGTTGTGAATATATTGCTGTTTCTTTTCTTGTTGATAGAATTTTTCTTTTTAAACAGGTCAGTCTTGCTTACTGGAAGTTTGGGCCATGGGGCTGTACCAGCTAGGGAGGAAATTGTAACCAGAATGAAATGTCTCCTTGCTGGTTCACTGCATGCTAGAGCTCCCCATTCACAGGTATTGATTTTTTGCACAGTAAAGTTGTGATGGCTTCCTCAAAGGGACTAGTATTTTTCGATTAACAGCTGCTCTGTTAATGTCAAAAGGACTGCGTGGCAAAAATGGTCTTTATTTACAGACATCAAAAGGCATGTCTCAAATAAAAAAAAACACTTAAATGGAAGATCATATTTTATATTAACTATCCTCCTGCCTATTGTAATGCACTTTAGGTAATAAAATACCAAAGATAGGAAAACAGTTGATATTCTTATTATTTACGTGGTATATTTATTTTGTGCTATTTTTTATGGGCTGTAAAATGTCAACATTTAATGTTCATTTCAATTTGACTTAATTTCGTTAGCAAAGTAAGCAAAGGCTTGGCCATTCTTTCTTTTCTTCCAGTTGTCATAAAAATAACAAGATAGGGAAGCACTGATCATTTCCTACATTTCATGTGATTGTTTTTAGTTTAGTTGGAAATCACTTGGATCGTGTTGAAGTCTGAATTTGAAGAGAATCCAGATATCTTAGCTGAATGCAGACTTTCTGTTTGTCAGAAAACTCTGTTTTTCCAGGAAGCAGCAAAGGGGGTTTTTGGACCCATAAATCCTATTGATTTTAATTACTTCTGAATGAAGAGGAGAAATAAAAACTACCTTAAGCATCAAGATATAATACCCTCTGAGAAACCATGTGCCACCAATGTGCGTTGATGAGCCAGTGTCTGATGAAGAATGGTTCTTCCTGAAACCTTCCAAAGGCAGTAATTCTATTCCTTTGCACTGTTCTTCCTCTAGACATATTATTTATTATTATTTGTTTTTGTTTGCTTGGTTTTGAGTTTTGGCCACACACAGCCATACTCAGATGTTACTCCTGGCTCTATATTTATTCATTAATCAGTCTTGGTGAGTTTGGGGAACCATATGTAATACCCAGGGATCAAACCCTAGTAGACTACTTGCCTTACTTGCTTTGTATCTCTTTGGACCCTATCCTTCAATTCTTAAAATTAATTTTTATTAAAGTAAAACAAGCAGATTTAAGAATTTAAGAGTTTAAGGGTGAAGTAAGTAAGTATGTAAGGAGCAGAAGATAGCTGCAGATATAAACATCAAACATATAAAGGGTATAGGACGAATTATCTCTTTTCTTGTAACTTCATTCTAGGGTATCCCAGTGGGATATTTCTATCAGAACCTGAATGATATACTCCATGCAGAAAAGGAATGCAGAATAAATGAAGCTGCCAAGTACAAAATCAACCAGTTCAGGGGGCCGAAGTGATAGCACAGTGGTAGGGCTTTTGCCTTGCACGAGGCTGACCCAGGTTCAATTCCCAGCATCCTATATCCCAATTGCTCCTACCAGGAGCAATTTCTGAGCAGAGAGCCAGGAGTTACCTCTGAGCACTCCCAGATTGTGACCCCCAAATCAAAATATGAAAAATAAAAACAACTAGTTCAGGAGCTAATAACCTATTTCCATGGGAGATGATAAGACAAATGTGACAAATATAAAAGGGCATTTAGACAAATTAATTATCATGTAATGGCTCTTCAAATTATGGACTTTCCCTCTTGCTCAAGTTTTCCCTGTTCACATTTCTCAAAATCTTCTTACAAAAATTGTGATGTGAATATGGCACCAACTGTTACAAACACTTGAATGAGTGGGTATTTTATATATTAGTTGTGCAGTGAGTGACATTTTGGGGGGGGGAAGATGAATGGCAGGAGAAAGCTTATCTATTTTGTGGATCTTATGCCAAGGGACACCTGCCAGTTAAGTTTATGTAGCCTTGAAGATCGATCAAAGTCTTAACTGCTGTTCTCTGGGGACTCATGCAGACTGCTTGTAGAACCCACCCAGGTTGTTTCCACAGGGAGGAGTTGAAACCTACAAATTTGCATCATAAGTATATGTTAATTGAGAAATCTGGCTACACCTGACTATTGTCATACAAGTGCTCTAGTACATTGTACATGCTTTTACATTCACTGACGTGTTTTTAGTCAAGGGTTTGCCTCTTGATTCCTGCCAAAGAAATGACTCTTACCCCTTTAAATCTTGTTTCCTGTCTGTAATGCCCTCAATGCTGTGAGTTTGAAGGGACCACCAGAGCTCCCTTCTGTTTGCCATTAATGATTCTCATTACACTAATCCTCCATGGATAAAAGTGAAGCCTTGGGGCTTCATTAGATTATTGTCTGGTTCATGGCAGAAGGAGAAAGAGAGGGAGAAAGACTTTCTAGATGGCAGCACATCCTTTCATCCTTAGAGGCTGAGCTCAGTATTTCAACCCCTGGCTTCCAGGAGAGACTGGCCTGCAAGAAACAGACTGAGCTCCCATAGAGGGTCTGGCCCAGAGGCAGAAAGGATGAGGATGAGGAGGCGTGTGAAGCCTTCAAACAACCCCCAACTTCATAAACTCCATGGAATATAATTTTCTCTCCAGTCTGCCCTCCACCCACCCATAATCCGTTCCTCTCAGGTTCCTTGTTAAAGAAATAATCATCAGTTCTCTTTTAATGTGGCTTTTTGTGTTTCATTTCCTTTGTTGGTTAAAAATGTTTCCCCTGAAACATTTTATAAGATTTCTATACAGTTCATACATTCTGAACATTTTGTTCCTATTAACATAAAATATTATTCTCATTTCCTCTTGTGTTAGGAAGAAATAAGGGAAAAAGCATTATAAAAATTAAAAATAATTTCTTTGTTATGAAGGAGGTATGAATGATTTATGAGCATAATAAAGGCAAGTCTTTTTGGTCAACGTTATGAATTTAAAAATAAGATTTCTTTTCAAATTTCTGACATGACTTAGATGACAGTAGGAACTAAAATTACAAAGCAGACCAGGTTATAATGGGAAACACTTTTCCCCTACTTGTTCTTCAGAGGACATGGGGCGTGTTCAGTACCCTTGGGAACAAAGGATTAAGAAAATAGTATTGTTGGGTAGCTTGTTTCAAAGCACATATCTGGGTCAACTGTGCTTGATATGTCCTTCAATCAGGTCAAAGAGACTTTTACTGGAGTCACCCATGTTAGTTCTCTCATCTCCTCACAATGTTATTCCCAGTTACTGGGACACTTTGGTTCCTTCCACATATAGGTTGCTCAGTAGCTCTGTAATCTACCCCTTCTGTGTGTACCTAAGGGGTCTGCCCTTTCAGGTCTATCAGGTTCTGCCAACTGAAATCCATGTTTTATAGGATGAATCCCATTTTTTTTATAGAATGAAGATTTTGCACTTAGTTTCTTTGATTCTGGATTTCATAGTTTCTCATCCAGGGCTCATGTTCCATAAGCACTAGATTCCATATTATTCTGGGAGAAGTTTATTTCCATGCTGTGTCTTTCTAAGATTCCATGGGGAGCTGGTTTACATGCCTTTAGCAGACATCTTCGCATATAGATGCTGCCATGCCAAGAATCCTACCAATCTTTCTTTAGCTTTTTGGCCTCCTAAAATTTATTAAATTTACTTAATTTCCATAATTTTGCGTCCTGCTGTTTTTAGTCATTATATAGGGCTTTATAAAGTGGTCAATTTAATCTGTTTCTGGAGGGAAGAGGATTATGAGTGTTTAACAAAAGCCACATTTTGTTTCAGAATTGAAGATCTTTTCAGTCTAGTCCTAGTAATACTCAATAGAAGTTATAGTATTGCAGTTCTTTTAGCTATATCTCCTGGTGTCCAATTTGTTGTTTCTCAGCAATAAACTCTTGCCTGTGGGCGCTGTCTTGAGACCCTGCTCTTCAACCCTGTCATTCCTTGATTGTTTTTTTTTTTTTAAGAAAAAATGTTGTGTGTTGGGGTCTCTAGAAGCACAGGAGGGAGGAAGGAACATCCTTGGCTGAGATATCCTTTGGGGTGTGTGTGGAGGTGCTGGGTTACACCCAGCAGTGCTTAGGGATTGTTCCTGTTGTACTCAGAGGACCATATGTAATGCTAAGAAGAGAACTGAGATTGGCTTTATGCAAGGCAGATGTATTACGCACTTCTCTCTCTGTCTCTCTCTGTCTCTCTCTCTCTCTTTCTCTCTCTGCCTATTGTGTGCTTTTATCTCTGACTCTTGTTTGGAGAGTGGCAAGGCATACCCAGTGATTTAAATCCTTTTGTGCAATTCACAGATAACCATTTGGAAATTCTTAGTGAGCTTAGGAGTCAAATTCTTGGGAGGACTTTCTTGTGACTATTAGGGGGGAATGCAAAATCAAACTTGTCAGCAGTATCTTACAACACTGAAGTGGCCTTTCCACCACTAGGAGATTCTTTACCTTGGTGAAGGTCACAGCTCAACCTGGCATGGTGGTGTTTGTTGTGTCTCTAAGATGGTTCTGTGGTTCTGCTGTTTCCTATGTGGCTCTTTTGATATTTTCTGGAACTGGATGAACACACTTTTATGTAAAGAACCAGGAATAAATAGAGTAAATTTTGGGGATGTGATGGCCATATAATCTCTATCATAATAATAATTTCACTGATCATTTTTGTATTATGTGAAAGTATCAATAAAAGTGGCCAGAATGGCATGGAAGTCTTATGCACAATCCCATTCCTTTTTTGTTAACTTGTAATACCAGTTAGTATTTAAATTGATGCATCACATAACATTTTAGACAAGAATTTACATTAGGTAACTTGAACCAGATGTGTGTGTGTGTGTGTGTGTGTGTGTGTGTGTGTGTGTGTGTGTGTATGTGAGAGTGTGAAAGAGAGGGAACAGAGAAACAGAGCCAGAGAAACAGAAAGAGACAGAGAGAGGGATAGGCAGAGACAAAGAGATCGGCATAGAAATTATAACAGAATAACAAGAGAAAGGGAAAGAGGAGTTAGAGGAGAGAGAGCAGAGAGAACAGAGAAAAAAGAGAGAGTATGGGGAGGTAGAGAAAGAGAGAAGAGAGAAAGCACATCTGTTGCAGCCTTAAACAATAGAATTAAGTAAGCTACTGTTTTCGGCAGGGCTTCCTTAAGTGCTACGAGAGGGGTTTGGGGAACACACAGTAGGGAAATATTATCCTCGTCAATTTCAAAATTCAAATTTCACAAACTTTTCCTTCTAGTGATCTACTCTATAAAAAGCTGTTTATTTTCATATAATTTCCACTAAGATTTTTCTGGTCAATTAGATGCTCTAGGAAAAGGCGGGTGCCTTTCCTAGGATACTCTGTTTTCTTGGCTTAGGATAGCAATACTCATGAGGAACAAGTGTTGAATGCTCCCTGGAGTGGCGGACTCAGCCCCTCCTTGGGCTCTTCTTCAGCAGACTACACAGCAATTGATTAAATTTCTGCTTTCTAAATTGCTGTCAAGTTTCAGACTTGTCTCCCTGAGATTATTCCCATCATCTTTATTGGAGGTTTGGGTGTCTGCAAATTCTTCGGTGACACATTTACAGGCTGTTTTTTGCTTTATGTTCACAGATGGCTAATCACAATCATACTGTGTGTTTTACTAGTTTAATTCTCAAAGGGTAACTTTGTTTTCAGGGCTTTGTTTCTCTATGCATTGTTAATGCCAAGAAAACGTTGTCTAATCAAAAATGAAGCAGAGGACACTTACCTTGAGGCTATCCCAAATACATAGCTCTGGGATGTGCTGAAAATCCGCTCTTAGCTTGAAGTATTTCTCCCATATTCCCTTGCCTTCTCATTCACATTGCTTTAAATTCTTATGCTGGGTTAGGGAGAGAAGTGAAAGGAAAATACAAGGTCATGGACACTCATGATGTGAAGTCATGGAAGTCTGCAAAAGCTTTATTCCAGACTATTCATTTTTCTCCTCATTATGATATAAATAGGGAAGGTTATAAAATTAACTATTATAAGTGGTGAATCAAGGCAGAATTATCAGTAGAGAATGCCTTGTTACTGATGTCAAATTTAAGTATTTGAAGAGAAAATGGGGAGAAAGGAAAGGGCATATTCTTTCTCTTTATTATTGAAGGCTTCAAATTCAGACTTAGAAGAGACATCGATCATTAACTAAGGGCATTGTATTATCCCCTCTTCATTTTAGAACAATTAATATTCATAAATAAATATAGGTGTCAGAGGAACTCATTAGTAAGATCATTCTCTGAGAGTAAAGACATAGATTACTGTGGGAAAGTGCTAAGTCATCTTAGAAATGAAATGATTTCTAGGCAAAGACTATGATGGATTGACTGTATTGACACAGGCCACAAAGGAATACATTTACTAGAAAGAAGTGGGAAAAAGGCAGGGCTTATTTAGATAGATTCTGCGGGAGAGAAATTTCACCTGCAGCTACCTGCCCTGGCAGGATAGGAATATCTGCTGGTAGTATCTCTGCATTCACCTTCTTGTTTTTATTCCACATTCATAAAATCAAATGTATTCTTTTTGGTTTGTTTGTTTTGGGGGGCATACCAAGTAGTTCTTAAGAGTTACTCTTGGCTCTGTGCTAAGAACTTTACACCTGGCAGGCTTGGGGAACCTTATGGATTGCCAGGAATCAAACCCAGTTGGCTACATGCAAGACAAACGCGCTACCTGCTGTGCCATCACTCTGGCCCCATCAAACCCATTCTTTTGCTTCCTGTGTGACTTGCTTACAAAAAGTGAATGTTTAATCCTAAATCGCTATAATATTGACTTCATAGTCATTTTCTCACTGATAATGAACAGTGAGATATAAAGAATGTGTTTTTGGTTTATTGGCACTAAAAATTCACAACAAATCAGTTTTCTGTTGTTAGATTAAGGATCCTCTTGTTAGGCTAAGGAGTCCAGTTGGACAGAATTTACTCCGGGCGGGCTCTATGCTCATGGATTAGTCTTGGTGGTGGTCAGGGGACTATATGCATTAATGTTCTTAGCTACATGTGTGGCAAATTGTCCCCCCTAACAAGACCCCTAATGATAGTATATACCCCTAGGTAAGTAGTTTAATTATTAAAATGCAAAGGACTTGCCAATGTTCGTACAGGAAAGAATAGCATAGACAAAAAGTAATCTGCAAATTTGTTTCAGAAAAGCATAGAATAATATTATTTAGGGTCTTTTAGATGAAAGGGCAGCATGGACAAAACTAAAATAGTAAACTCTGATAAGATAAGTGAAATTCCCCAGTCTCTTCTTTTTCTATATTGAATGTTGATATGTTTACTAATTGTTCAATTTTCCATAGTATTTCAATCAAAGTAAACATTTCTCACCTGTTGTGTGGGGGTGGAGGAGTGATATTGCATTGAATAAATTGCCAGCCCATGAGACTAGTGATGGCTGCCTGGCAGACCCTAGAGCTTGGGCAGTCTATGTGACACTATTTGTCTTATTCTTCGTAAATGACGCTGCTGATCAGAAGTAAAAGAGACTAGCTTTGGGACACCCTGTAAATCTTAATTTAAGACTAGGAATATCAGTTTGCCTGTGAACAGATAAATGGATAAGGAAACTGTGGTAGGAACATCTACACAATGCGGCTGTTAGAAAAATAAAGGCATTAACATCACTTACATACATGGGTAGATATAGAAAGTATTATGCTGAAATAAATGAGTCAGATCACGCTCATTTGTGTAATATAAAAAAGATAGTATCATAATAATACCCAGAGACAATGGAGATGAAGGCCAGGAGAACCAGTTCATGGCAGGAAGCTTGCTATAAATAATAGGAGAGTGCAGTTAAGACAGAGAAGTGACTACTATGACAATGATAGTAATGATCATTCTGGACAAGAAATGAATACTTAAAGGAGATAAAGTGATATGCGTGATATCGCTTTAGTAACTTTCTTGCAAACAATAGTATATAAAAGTGAAAAAAATAAAAGAAAGGAAGAGAGAAGAATTTGGTCAGATCTTACTCCTGGCTCTGTACCCATGGATCACTCTTGATATGTGCTCAGGGTACAAATTTACTGGTGAGGTTAGCAAGTACCTAAACCCCTGTATTTATTTACTTGAACACATTTTTTTTATTGAGATAGCAGGTTATATAATACTATTACTCATAATTTTATTGTATATATCATTCCAACACTATACCCACCACCAGAGACCCTGTCAACATATAAAGTTCTGATGACCTTAACCATTTAGTTATTTTCTTACCCTGTTTCTTTTTTTTATTTGGTGTCTCTTTCTCTTTTATTTTACAAACATGGTGACATAGATAGGGCTAACATAGAATTTTACAAAGTTATAAATCAATAATACATTGATAAAGAAAACATTTGAGAAATATTTTTATGCAGTTATACAAGTTAAAAAATAATATATTTTGTGATAATTTTGAGATTTACGTGAAATAGATAAATTCTACAAATGTAAAATTTTGTAAGAGTGAAGAGTAAGGACAAATTTAAGTGGAAAATCTAAATAGCCTATAGAAATATAGAAGTGTGATTATCCCAATAAAGGAATATTGGCATTATGCTATAAAATATCTTATTTTAGATTTTGCTTGTGTCCATATTCATAAGGATTCTAATAAGAAATATCTTCTATGTAAAAAAGCCAATAAATCAGATACTTATTCCATATAAATAAAATGTTAATTTTTATTGCCAATATATATAAAATTCCTTTCCAAGATAGGAGTAAACAAATGTTATAAATCTAGTAGAGGATAACCATAGTGCATGAGTGAATACCATACTTAATGCCAAATGCTGAGGCATTTGTCTTTCCCTTTAAAATATGCTCCTTTAATGTTTCTTGCAAGATTGGTTTCAAAACTATGAATTTCCTAAGCTATTGCCTGCTCATGAAACTGTTTCATTCCTTATAATCTGAATGATAAACTAGCCACATAGAGTATTCTTGGTGATGCATTCATTTCTTTGAGTTTTTGTACTATATCTTTTCATTCTCTTCTGTCTTACAGAGTTTCATTTGACAAAGCTATTGTGACACTTATGAACTTTACTTTTCCTTAACATATTTTTATTGCCTCAAAAATTGGTTCCATTGGGAAAGAAGTTAATTAAAAAACAACTATTAAGGGAGGAAGAATATTACAAGGGTACTATAAGAGCATGGACTTTAGAGTCAAGCAATATGAATTCCAAGTCTGATATAGGGATTTAGCTGTTCTTTGTGTGTCCCACTGGTTTCATCTCTAGCATTTAAATAATAAAAATACTTAGGTTGTTATGATGATAAAATGATTATTTTTCATAAAATGCTTCTCATAATGCCTGACACTTGGTAAAGAATAAATTTTTTGTCTGAATCATCTTCATTATCATCACTACCATTTTTTCTTCTTTTCAAATATAAAAGTCATGCTATATGTTACTCCCAGAGTTCAGATTAAGCTAAAGAATCAGCATTACTAACTAAGTTTTTGATAAGGTATTAATTTAGTAAAAAGTAAAACCCAAATATTTAGAATTTAAAATATTTCATCTTATATATTTATATATTTCATATTTATTCATTTATTATATATTTCATATATATTTATTATTTATTTATTATTTATATATATTTATTATTTCTGATAGTAATACATGAAATGAAGGTAAGATTATGAGGGTGATGATGGACAAGGTCAAGTGGAGTGATTTGGTGAATATTGAATAAATATTAGATTGACTGGCAGACTCTGAAAAAAAAGTGACTCCTGAGTTGAACTCCATGTGGTAGGGAATGTGTCTTTAAGATCTGGAGGAAGAAGGCACACAAAGTACAGTGTGAGGTGAGAAAAACAGCATTTTCGAGAAAGAAGACCTGTGAAGATGTGGAGTTGGGTTGGAAAGAAAGCCTTGTCAGTCACTCTACAGAACAATCTTACAAATAAAGTTTAGAGAAACTACTGTAGGAATTGAGAAAGTGCTGAAAAGTATTAAGAGTGGACTACTACTATGGGGTTGTCTATTGCTCATGAAGCAGGGTTATTTCTAGAGGTCAGTAGGTCAAAAGGAGAATGGTTTAGGCTGGTGGAGATACAGTGGAGATGGTGAAAAGTGGATGTAAAGTGATTGGGATATTTTTTGGGAGATAAAACTAATAGAACTTCATCATAGTTTGGATGTGACAAATAAGGACCAGGAAGAAACCAAAAATGATAGAACTATATTTTGGACTTTATGTCAATTTGAGAACACTCATACCACTGGAGAGACTGGTATAAAGGGGATTTGAATGAAACCATGAAGAATTTTATTTATTCAAACTATATTTAGACTACTGGGATATTTTAGGTGGTCTTTGAAGGAAATATTTGCACTCTATATAGGTTTATAATCCCCAAAGCATAATTTAAGTTTTACTACTTTAGCTTTCTATTCTGGGAACTAATTTCCTTAATTAATTATTTTATGTATATATTAAAAAAGGTCACACTTTTTTAGAAGCATCATTTCTATTGTGGGATTGTACCTTGAGCCTAAATTTATTTACTTTTTATTTCTGGTCAGTAGTTATTCTCTTCTTTAGGACTTTTCATTAGTCCCAAGATTATACCCCATAATTTGGAGGGTTTTAAGAAGCCTCAAGCCTTTTTCAGATGAAACAAGGATCTTTCTGCATGCAAATGTAGCCTCATGAATGAGCAATGAGAGGTGAAAATGGGTAAAGTGCCAGTCTGTGCTAACTGAAAAAAAAATCTTTCTTAAATACCAACAGCTCTTTTTTTTTCTTTCCTTAAAAATATCTTTATTTAAGCACCATTGTTACAAACATGTTTGTAGTTGGGTTTCAGTCATAAAAAGTACAACCCAGGGGCCGAAGAGATAACATGGAGGTAATGTGTTTGCCTTTCATAATGAAGGTCATTGGTTCGAATCTCAGCATCCCATATGGTCCCCTGAGCCTGCCAGGAGCGAATTCTGAGTGTAGAGCCAGGAGGAACCCCTGAGCACTTCCAGGTGTGACCCCAAAACAAAAACAAAAACAAAAAACAAAAAAACAAAACAAAACAAAAAAAGTACACCCCATTCACCAGTGCAACTCTTCCTTTTTTTTTTTCCTCCCTACCAACAGCTCTTAAGGGATTGTTTGTCCATTTGGGTTTATTGGGATGGCCAGGAAAAAAAATAACAAATCATGTGTTCATGGTGAAGTATAGGTTTTGTTAAATATGAAAAAATGATTTTTTCATTTTTTTTCTATATTTAAACAGCTTGATTACAAACATGATTGTAGTTGGGTTTCAGTCATGCAAAGAACACCCCCTTCACCAGCGCAACATACCACCAATGTCCCAGATCTCCCTCCTCCGCACCCCACCCCCACCTGTACTCTAGACAGGCTTCTACTTCCCTTGTTCATTCACATTGTTATGATAGTTCTCAATGTAGTCATTTCTCTAACAACACTCATCACTCTTTGTGGTGAGCTTCATGTAGTGAGCTGGACCTTCCAGCCCTCCTCTCTTTTGTCTCTGAGAATTACTGCAAAAATATCTTTTATTTTTCTTAAAACCCATAGATGAGTGAGACTATTCTGCGTTATGAAAGGATGATTTAAATTCTAATTGGGATCTTACATGAATCCTTATTTTTCTAGCTCAGAGCATGGAAATTGATTGCCAAGAAACCAATACTACAAATCCCACACAAATCTGTACAGAATGTCAGATTAAAAAATTCCATTCTTCACCCATCTTCTCTCTGAATCAGCACTCTCAGCATTGTTGTAGATCCTGTGACTCACACACTTAGAGATGAATCATTTACAACATCTGTTGGATGGCAGTGACAGAAGCAGATATCCTTTTTTCCTTCCAGTTTCAGCTTGATAGCAGATTGCTTTCAGATTTTGTTTTGATTTTTTCTGAGCTTCCCTGAAGATTTCAGACCTGTTGTTGTCTGACTTGAAAGTATCTCTGCATATGTTCCAATTAAGCTAGACTGACTCTTTGAGCCAGTTGTATGGAAACTGGAAACTACCCATGTAGAGATTATTTGAGACATTGGGAAGAATGAGGTGAGCATGACAGCCCTGTAAATGGCACCCACAAAGAGCAAAGAACATCAATGATGACAGGACAGTGGGAGATGGGAGACACATATAGCTCAGTTCGGATAACAAGAAGTGGTGAAGAAATTCTTCAAAAGTGACTCCTGAGGACTTTCACAAACGACTGGTGGGAAAGTAAATGGTACAGCCACTTTGGAAAACAGTCTGGCAGTTCTCCCAGTGATTAAACTTCAAGTTCTTGTAGAATCCAGCATTTCCACTCCTTGGCAAATAGCTCCAGGACACAAGAAATCATGGAAATGCTCAGAGCAGGCTTATTTTAATAACTTCAAAGTAAAAATCCCCCAAATGTCCATGAAATGATGAATAAATAAATAAAATATGGTTGCTATGAAATTGTAGTTTACATTAAAAAGGAAGTATTGATGCAAATGATGAGGTGAATGAAACTTGAAAACATAATTGCTAAGTGAAAGAAACCAGTCACAAAAGACCTACTGATTTTATATTTATTCATTTTGAATGGAATAGACAGAAAAGAGAAATCTTTAGAAACAAAGCAGATTTGTACTTATAAAATATAGAAGATTGAGGGGTTGTGACTAATGGGTCACAGGGTTTGTTTGTGAAATAAAGCTAAAAAGTGATCAGAATGGTATAAGCACAATTTAATAGAGCCTAAAAGCCCTTGGTGTATGGTCTTAGTGGGTGAGTTGTTTGGTCTAAAAATTAAATCACAATCAAAGTTCCTTAAAAAGGAAGCTGAAGATGTGTGGGAATAAAGGTAGTTGAGAATAAGACATTTTAGGAAGAGACAAAATGAGTAAATCCATGTCTAATTTATATCCCAGACATTCCAGACCATTCTAGTCCTTTCTATTTCCTCTGCCACCACCTTATCCACCCATCTTCCATCTGGAGGGCTGCAGTAGCCTCATTCCATTTTGTCCCCTGTACTTGAGAGATTAATGACAGCTCCAGGCTAGCCCCATTTGTTATATAGGATAAAAGTGTGTGTGTGTGTGTGTGTGTGTGTGTGTGTGTGTGTGTGTGTGTGTGTGTGTATGAACCCTGTTTTCAGCATTCCTGTTGGTAAGACTCTATTATGGCTTTGCACCACTAGTCTCAGTTGTCCTGAGCGGTTTGGAAGACTGGAGGCAAGTGTCACAGTTCTGCTTCTATGGCACTGACAGAAGTTCTGAGAAGTCCTGTGAAGCAAACACTCTGGTAGCATTTTAGGTCATAGAGATTCCTGGGGTCTGGACTGTGCTCCTTGTACCCTTGTATTTCCTCAACACTCATGGAGCTCTACTGCTCTCATTTTCTCAAACTATTGGAAAATAGTCTTTGCTATCTCATTCCCCGTATTAAATTCATTTCTGGTTGTGATGCATGGTGTGGTCTCTATTTTTCTAACTTCAGCTCTGATACTCTATTTTCCACACAATAACTGGTGTTCCACTAAAAAAATTGTCTCATTATATTTTTCTCTCTTGCTCAAAAATCCCTTAACAATGTCTCCCCATGAACTTGGTCTCAAAGCAACTTTAAACACAAAAGGAGCTTTCGGATTTAACTCTGCTTCCTCTCCCTCCTCATCTGTTTTCTCTCTTCTCTTCACCCTATCCTTCCATAACAGCTCTTTTCCTGTGTCTTTGGTGTCTAGCTCACCCCTACTAGTGAGAATTTTACATGTATTGAACACTGCACCTCAGGTGGGTTCTTTCTCTTATCAGACCTCTACTCAGATGACTTTACTCAAAAGCACCGGAACCTGGGGAGTTCTTGCTTCCTCCACCATACTCTATCACACCTTATTTTCTTTGCAGGTCTTATCGTCTTATGGATTTCAATTATTGACAGGATCTTTAGGGTGTAAAGGTAGTTGAGAATAAGACATTTTAGGGAGTGACAAAATGAGTAAATCTATGTCTAATTCATATCTCAAACATATTCCAGACCATTCTAGTTCTTTTTATTCCCTCTGCCACCACCTTATGGTAACATCTCCCACCTGAATGGCTTCAGTAATCTCATTCACCTTAGGGTATATGCTCCATGTAAGAAAGTGTGTGTGTGTGTGTGTGTGTGTGTGTGTGTATTGCTTTGTGCTCAGGGATCACTACTGCCAGTGCTTGGAGATCATCTATAGTTCTAGAAATTGGTTCTAAAGAGTAAATTTGATTTGGGCCACATGCAAGATAAGATCATTACTTCTTATATGATTTCTAGATTTTTTTTTCTGACCCAGCAAGCAAGGCAGTGGGAAAGTGGAGTACTGAGGTCAGGTCACAAACTATGGTTAGAATCCTATGGGTCAGATGTGGGTGGTGAAAGGATGAAGCATCCCATTGGACTTTGTTATTTCATAGCCATATCACTTTTATAAAGACATTTGGTCTCTCCAAACTTCTAGTTCTCCTCCCCAAATTGACTTTCTATAGCTCTGTGAATTTAAATATTCAAAGTCCACAGTTTATTTATTTGAATTTTGGGACACACGCAGTAGAGATCAGGGCTTCTGGCTTTGCATTCAAGAACCATTGCTATGAGGCTTGGTGGACAATGCCAGGTGCCAGAGGTCAAAGCTAGATTACCCATTAGCATTAGCCATTAGCAAGGCAAGTACATTATTTCTCTGGCCCCAAGTTTAAACAGAGTATAAAATGTGCTCAGAGATGTGAATCTTGTGACAATAGCACTAATATATTTAACATGAAATATTATTGTGTTTCACTTGAGTCCTAAAATTCAGAATTAAAACACACACACATGAACACACTCACAACATGTGTCCTTGAGACAGAAAGTCACAAAACACCATCTCAGGTGATTGTCTTTAGGTATTTGGCTGAGTCTGGCCTCCAGCTATTCCCCACTAGGCCATCACAGTGTGCTCTGTCTATAAATGTTATTCTTCCCAGGGCAGAACTGAGTGTCAGCACAGCCCTGCCCCTGCCCTTGATGGACAGGTGGCACCAGCTCATCTTCTATAAACAGGTTCTCCAAATCCCAATTCTCTTGACCTTATAACATGATTTTCTTTTGATTATGAGCTGGTTCTTTACCTTCGTGGCGCCTGCTCTTTCAGATGCTCATACAATCCTAGTTGCTCTGTTCCCCCTCCTCTGTTTTATTATGGGTGGTTTTAATCCTATGTTCTCTTTCACCATCAAGTTATCTCTATTCTTCCCAACTCTTTCCTTTGCTATTTTTTTTCTGCCAGGTCTTCATTATTTTACAAAAACCTTGGAGATTCTTAGAGCTGGGACTGTCCCTCACCCCCATTTCAACTCTTATGATAGTTACAGGCACCCAGCCATCTGCATGCCTGGCTGCTTGGAGGACTTCTCTGCCTTTAGGGCAAGGAGTCAGTCTGCCTTTACTAGTACCTGTTGTAGAACAGAGTGAGGAGTCATGTTTATGGGATGCTGGTTTGAACCCGGGGCTGTGAGCTGTGAGGGTGAGTCAAACCCAGCCCCTGTTCTTCACTGGATGGAACAATTTAAGAAGTTTACTTTATCTCTTTCTCTCTTATTCTCTCTCTTTCTCTCTCTCCCTCCCTCCTTCCTTTATCTCAAATCAGGCAAAACCATGCAGCTGCCTTCAGATGCCTGGGAAGGGGGAGATGTTGGTTCTGCTGCAGACTTGAGTCTCTGGGGCTTTTGTTTCTCTTTCTTTGTTGGGTAGCTGTGTATCTAAGCAGGGTTGATTATCCTCTCTGCTTCCGATTCACCCAGGAAGGAAACAGCAGCTGCACTGGAGATAGAAAAACCCTGCTGGTGGGGCTGTAAAGAGAGCAGGGGGTGGGTTTTGATTAGAAAGGAAGAAAAAAAAATCTGGGAAAATGCTTTCTTCAAAGATTTACAACATGTTCACTCAATAAACCTTTATTTATTGCCCCAAGCTGATTTCTTTTGGAAGATTGCTTTGGCATAGAGTCTATAAGTAAAGACAACTACACAGAATTGAAAATTTCTAGGCTAAGTGGGGAGTTTTTCCTAACCAGATATCTATGTGATAAGAAAACACGTTCTTTCTTTTCTTTCTTTTTTTTATTAAAAAAAAAGAGGTGAAGGGTTTTACCTTTTTCCTCTTTGGCAGGGACAATTCAGTTTCTTTGAAAGCCACAAAAGATCTTTGTGCTAACCTGAGTTTGAGATTGCTGCTGTAAAATCTTCATCTATTACCTAATGTCCCCCTTCCCTTTAACTATACAGCCAACTGCACATTTTTTTAGTGTTGATCAAGGGTACTTTCTTCTTTTAATAAACGTGATGTACATTCCAAAGCACTCCTTCTATAATTAAAAACAATAAGATCTGGCTACCTGTGGAAATTTGAGGTATTGAAAAAGAACCAGAGGTAACTTATTAGAATACCTGTGTACAGCTGTGCATTTGGGGCCCTAGCATGACCTCTATACACTATCCGGGAAACCTGCCTGTATCTGGATTGCTGGCCCCTTTTGGGGTTCTTCTGATATTATGTTTATGGGGAGAAAATGTTGAACAGCAGTCAGAAGATTGTTGCCTTTACAAAATAGGCATTCTGTTTTGTTTTTCTAATTTAAGGCAAAGTGGACTACAAGATAGGTATAAACATATTTTTGGTTTTATTATTCCACTTCCCTATAATGCTGTCTTTAGATGCTACGTAAAAAGGTCTCCTGCTTCTCTCCAGGTTTGCTCCCAGCTCAGGAGCTGGTAGAGAGCAGCGACCCACAGATGCTGAACTAGAAGGTGAGTTTTTGCATATTTGCCTGATGGAGCTATCGCTGTGTTTTCATTGTGATGTATATATGTGCAATGTTTGTGTACATGGGACTTTTATATGTATCATGAATATAAATATGTGAGTGATCGATGTGTATATGCGTGGTGTGAGATATAGGCAGTATATATCTAACACATATTATGCATATGTGTTTGTATGATGTATACAAATGTGCATGTATGTGCCAGAAGTTTTATTTAGCAAAAGGTGCTGGAAGCACCGTCATTTGAAAATGGCAATTCTATGTAGCTTTTTTTTTTTAAATCTCAAGTTGTTTCATCAATATTGATATGAATGTCAAGAAAGAACATGTGTTACATCTTGGTATACAGAAAGACTCTGATTTTTGGTTTATCATTTTGTTCATTTGTTTGTTTGGGATCACCTGTTGGTGGTGCTCAGGGTTTATTCCTGTGTTTGAGTAACCCATTCCACTCCAGCCCTCAATTGATTCATATTTATGGAGAGAGGATATATTTGGAATATACATCAAATTATGAATTGTTGTCACTACTTACAAAATAAATTGTAAAACAATTGGCAGAGATGGGAAGTAGATTCTCTTTCACTGTGTTGTCATCTTGTATTGTGGGAATATTTTTCAATGTAATGGCGGTGGCTAAACCAATTCTAATAAAAATATAAGAAGATCAATGACAATATTTTACATAAGCTCTCATGGTTATTCTTCTCCTCTGGATCCTCCTGCACTCCTACACTCTGGGTCTACACTCTGTAGACAATCTAGGATAGAATCCTACTCTCAATGTGGTTACCTGAAATCTTGAGTTCTGGGAAAGGCTCAAAGGGAAGATAATTCTGGGATCCTGGCTGGTCTTTGAACATTTCCACAAAAGAGTGAGAAAATCTGGAAGTTTTAACTTATCCTTGAGGAAGCAGGCAGGACCTAGTTTATAGAGTATGGAAGGTTATCTGTGTAAACTAGAGATTCAGAGAATTAGCATTTTTGTCCTTCCCACACATACAAATAAGAAACAAGTAATATAGAACAAGCATATTTGAAATTATAAAGAGCAAAGAGCTCTTTGCTACTGACCTGTCTCAAGGGCCCTTATGTTGGACTGACCACCAACATTTGCATTATGTCACACAAACGCTTTTCCCTCATCCTCTACCCTTCTGCTCACTTGGGAAAGTTTTGTTCACTCCCTTCACAGTCTGCATTGAGGAGAGAACTTGGGATAGACTGGCTGTAGACAAAAAGACACGAATAATTCCTTTTGTTCTGATGTTCAAAGTTCATTCTTTGCCATAACTAAGTATCTTGGATCCCTATACCACTAGGACTGATGCTGGCCCTCACTGATAATGTGACTAAAGATGGTTTTGAGGCCATGTTGCAGTGTTATTGTCTCTTTGCTTTGGTTTTACCCTTATATCACAACTGGTCATGACTGAGTAGAATCTTGAGAGCTATAAATATTGTACTTGCAGAACAATTTATTAACATAATGCAAAGCATAATAATTGTTCTGAACTCTTCTCAAATAAGGGTCTGTGGTATACAACATGGGAAATCCATGGAAGAGCATTATTCATCCAAAAAATAGTGCTTTAGTTGGCTGGCATAGAAGACTCAACTCAAGTGAAAGAGCTTTATAGCTTAGATTGCTATAGTGTAAGGGGGGCAGAGGTTTCTTGCTGAAGATTATCATTGCCTACCTTTTAGAAAGCCCTTAAATATTGTCGTTCTTTTAGTGATCATACTGATCTCTTGTCCTGTTGGCCATGAGGGGATCTCCTTTAAAGCTCTTTAGATTTATAACTAAGATCCAAATTTAATGATTATCCCCATGCTATCTCCATATACAATTTCTGAGCACTCTACCCATATAGTTTGGGCCTACTTTTGAAGAAAACACCATACTGGAACTTGAGCTTGAGTCTAGGGAATTTCTTAGAAACTGGACTCTGCCCTTTAAACTCTCCCAGGGCTCTCACTCCAGGAAAATCAGTCTAACTTCTTGTGATAACTAATTTTGTATGTCAGTTTGAATGGGTCACAGGGTTATTGGATATTTGATGAAACATTAATTTGAATATGTTGATGGAGGGTGCTTTGGGAAATATTGACATTTAAAAGAGTAGACCGGGTAAGGTAAATTTCACGTTCTAATGTCACTGGATTTCATCCAATTGGCATAAGTCCTGAGTAAAACAAAAGGTGTATAGGAGATCATTCCTCTTCCAACTGAGTATGGACATCAGTCTTGCCCTGTCTTCACATTTTAGCTCTGTCAGCCTCCATCATCATGAGAGCTAGTAATAAATCTTTCTCTTTCTCCATAGATGTAGATATATAAAAATGCATGTGGATATACGTAGGTACAAGTGTCTCTCTATCTTCATAAATATAATTAAAAATATAGGGAATGCACATGTTTTCTTATGCCTACATATGCACATATGTCTTTCTTCATATATATATATATATATATATATATGTTTGTACATATATTTGATACACAGTTTACTGAAAAACCTTAATACTCTGTAGTTTGTGAAATAAAACCTCAAAAAGAAAAACATTTTGGGGGCTATCTTCAGGGAAATGGAAATAAATTTGTTCTTTTAATATTCTGATGAGAAAGTCTATTATTGCCCTTTTTCTACAGAGTCTCATCTTAAGGAACCAAGATTGGTCTAACCCTGAGGCAAGCATAGAAAATGCTTCCTTCATTCCTTTTAAAAAGGCCACATGAATAGAAAAAAAAAACCACTGTACTCAGTGCTTCCCTAGTCTTTCATACAGTTAAGCTTTGTTCCTTACAATAACTCACTGGGGAAGGTATCACTACTGTGAGATTGTTTCTTGTAGCAGAGAAAGGAACTGAGAAGGGAACTGAAGGCCCTAAAGGAGTCAGGGAAGTTCCCTGAGAAGATGCTCCGGCTAATTTCTTTGAAGGTCAGGCTCACTCCAGTATTGAACTGCATTCATGTTATGTTGCTGAAAGCTTACCTGTGTACAATAGCAGATTGCTTGGTGACTTTCAGAGACATTCTTAGGTGACAGTTCTGGTTTTGCCAATCTGTAAGAGGGCAAATGAGTTGTGGGGATCCACTTGTCCCCTTCCTGGTGCTCATTGCACTCTGCCACTCCCATTTTCACCACAGTCCTTTCACCCCATTCCCCTTGGCACTTCCTCTTCACCAGATTTCTGAAGGGATCTTCTCACTAGGGAGCAACCTATTTGAATGTCACACTTCTAGCTCTAGATTGCACTGGCTGAGAGGACAGGAAGTTCTTCTACCACACCACTATGGAACAAAAGACTACACTTTTATTATATATTGCTTATTTGTACTTGAAATGAACCTAGGTAGGCTTTGCTTCTGTGTTCGCAGTACAAAATAGTTTATGCCTCATTTGAACTTCAGGACTTCCTGGTTTTCATTTTCATGTGTAACACAGGGGAAAAGTAGCTAACCATCAACATCTTATTAGAAATTTAAGGGACAGACACATGGAACCTGGTGCATGGAACTCAATAAATAGTAGCTGCTTTGGTGATCACCAGCCACTTTTCTTCTCACTACCCAAGGGCTTGAAAAACTCTTGGACAAAATGCAATCTTAATAGCAAAGTGGTCCCTAAAGCCCTGCCGTGCCTGCTCTCAGCCTTGGGGAAAATAAATCACACTTTCTATTTAAGGGTGATGTAACATTGCCACAAAAGAAACTTTATCTGCCCAGCCCTATCCATCACTTCTCCCCAGCTCTCTGTGCCTCCCTCCCAGGGAAGGCACTCACATTTACCATGTGTGTTCTAATCTCCACTGGATTTCTGTCTGACACAATGATTGATCTTTAGCTAACAAATCAGTGTGGATGGCAGTGTAGCTCTGTCCCTTTCTACTTCTGATGGCTGCTGTGTAAATCTTGGCTGGAAGATGTAGTATAAGCAAGCACTGCCAAGGCCCAATTTCTGGGTGACTCTGTCCACAAAGAATGTACTTGGTTGAAGAGACTCTCCTGGCCTGCCTCAGCATCTTCTCCAGGCAAGGCATCTGCATTTTAATCTGCACTGGAATTAGGGCGAGAGAGAAGTTGTGCTTTGGTAGCTGGTTTCTTTGCATCATCAAATTCTCATAAATCAAAACCCAGAGCAGCACCAAGGTCAGGATGTCTGGGCTACCTGGGGCCTCAGTTTGGCCTTTTGGTGACTAATTACAATAATAAAAGAACTAAAAAAACATAGGGGGAACTTTGAACATATTTTAGTTGTTAAAAGAATCATACTTGGTTGAAATCTCTTCCTCCTCCCCTCCCCACTCATGCCATAATGAAAGATCTGTGGGGTCAGGGTCATTTGTCTCATCTCTGCAGTGCTGTAGAAAGAACTCAGCATCCTCTCCTAATAATGATGATGATGATGAGCACTAACATTTATGAAAGCTTGCCAGGTGTCCTGGACCATTAATCACTTTATAAGGATGTATTTAATCTTACAGGAGGTAAAGTAACAGGTCAAAGACATATTTCGTAGGAATGCGTGCATGCAGACTGGAGAGATGGAGTCTGATGATTTTAAATTCAGAAAGATACTTCCTTTAAAAAGATTTTTTTAAGGGTTTAGCCAATACTGTCATCATGTTCAGACCTTTCATAGACAAGCATTTCTTCCCTCAACCATGTGAACCATGTGAACAAATTAAGACTGTGGAACAAGGCAGAAAATATTGTCCACCTTTGGTTTCTCTTCACCTTAATAACTGATATTTCTTTTTTTTTTTTTTTTTGGTTTTTGGGCCACACCCATTTGACGCTCAGGGGTTACTCCTGGCTATGTGCTCAGAAATCGCCCCTGGCTTGGGGGGACCATATGGGACGCCGGGGATCGAACCGCGGTCCGTTCCTTGGTAGAGCTTACAAGGCAGACACCTTATCTCTAGCGCCACCTTCCCGGCCCCAATAACTGATATTTCTAATGGCAAGTTAAGCTATATCATAGAATGGGAATATAGATATGCATAAAGCATCAAAAATTGATTCTTAGTTGATCAGGAGTAACAGGTCAAAATTTACCATTCTTCAAAATCAGATCTAGGGAACAGAGAGATGGCATGGAGATAAGGCATTTGCCTTGCATGCAGAAGGACTGTGATTCGAATCCCTACATTCCATATGGTCCCCCGAGCTTGCCAGGAGCAATTTCTGAGTGTAGAGCCAGGAGTAACCCCCGAGCGCTGCCGGGTATGACCCAAAAACCAGACCAAACCAAACCAAAACAAAACAAAACAAAAAAACAAAATCAGATCTAGAGAGCTGGGCACTGGAACTGATTTTGGAGTACAAAGTTTCACAAGTGGAAATTTTTTTTTATAATAATAATTTTTATTTTGACCAAAGTGAATTACATATCTTTCACAGTAATATTTTAGGTACATATTGACATTGAATCAGGGGAATTCCCACCACCAAAGTTGTCCTCCCTCCATTCCCATTCCCAGCTTGCATCCCATATCCCCATCCTTTACCTTCCGGGCTGCTAGTATAAGTGGCCCCCTCTGTGTCTAGCTTGTTGTAGGCTGAGTATCAATTCTGTTGTGGTTAGTTTGGGTTTGGTTTAAGTCCTATCATTTCTATTACTACTTAGTGATCATACAACTGTTTGGTCTTAGTACCCTCCATTGTTTCCCCCTCAATTTGAGAGACAGAGCAATAATTTTTAAACTTACAGAATGCAGTAATAAGCTTTATTCATATTGATCCTTTATAACTCCTTTAAACAAAGCCCCAAGATCTGGGGAGGCAGTTTTGAGCAATGCTGTCTGTCTCCTTGAGGGGTAGGTTTTCAATGAAGTCTTTTCTCTTTTGCCCCTCTCCTTAAAAATCCAGTGCCATAATGTTGGCTTCTATTGGAAATGGGTAATGAGCTCTTGATAAATAATATTGGCAACTAAGGTTATGTATCACATACAGTTTTATAGGTGAAACCTGAGACCCAAGAAGATTTAATAATTTATCCAAGATTTCACATGGTGACTAAATGGCCAAGTTGGGGTTTTGGGTTTAAATTAATCTTCCCTGAATTTAGTCATGGACATATATTGTCTCAACATGGTCAATTATTCTCTACACAGGAGGTTGCAAAATTTACCTATTGGAATTTTTCCTAAAAGCCTTAGGGTTTTTCCTATTGCTAACACACAGATAACCAATTTCCATATACTCAAGACTAAGAATAGAACTAGACAACCTATTTATTTATTTATTTTGGTTTTTGGGACACACTCAGTGATGCTCAGTGATTACTCCTGGATATCCACTCAGAAATCACTACTGGCTTGGGGGACCATATGGGACACCAGGGGATGGAATCACTATCTGTCCTAGGTCAGCTGAATGCAAGGCAAATACCCTACTGCTGTGCCACTGGTCCAGCCTGGAACTAGACAACCTTTTAAAATATTACAAACCTGGAAAGATTGAACTGCTCAAAGCTTTTATTTATTATTATTTCAGCTTCTAAACTTGTCATCTTTATAGACTATTGAATTAATAAGAGAAGTGAATACTCGTTGACACTGACAGAGCAGTACACTGCCTATTATGGAAACTGCTCTATACAGAGCTGGTTGATTGCTGCTGAGACACAAATTCCTACTTTTCACCATCATAACCCATAATTGTAACCCAATATCCATTCAAATGAAAGCACTGTAACTCTTTTTAGGAGTAGAAAAATATAATTTCTGCTTTTTATGGGTTGATTTATTGTTACATGACAATATTGGGTATATTAAATTTTAATATTGGCACTGTCTTTTCCACCATAAGACTTGTGCTGAGCAACTCAGAAATTATTTCACTTTAAAAGGGACATTTATTGCACTGTATAGGCAGCTAGGTAATTTCTTCCACTGAGAAACTCATGGATTATTTTTCTTCTGAGGAGTGAGAACTTTTGATTTGCACTCGTTGTGTCATTTGGGTACAAAGGAAGGGGGATTTATCATTTCCATTGGCATAAATAATGTTCTGTATGTTTCTGCATCATTTTCCGACCCCACTATTAAGAGTGTCTCACAGTTTACCAGGCAAAGACTTTAGCCTTTCACTGTAAATGTCAGGGAGAGAAAATAGAAAAAACAGCTTAGGAGTCCAATATAAAGTTGAAATGGGTCCCCAATCACATTGGGAAAAGATAATGCAGTTTTGACTATAGTGCTACAAAACACCTGTCTTTTCTAGTTCATTTTTTGGAGCATTTAACATTCTTTAGGGATTGGGACAACCTTCTGATCCTTATAATGAGATAATTCCCAGGATAATTTATGCTTCTATCAAAAACAAAAAATCTCTTCTTTTGTGGCTAATCTCTATATTTATTATCTTTTTAAAATTATATATATGCCAATCTATGAAAAATATAAGGAAATTATTTCATAATGTAACTTTCTGGAGATTTTTAATGAAACTGAAAAAACAGAAATGGCTTGTTGATGATCCTATGCCCATTATTTTGTCTTTGTTACTTGCAAAAAATGATTTAATTTGGAGTGGCAATATGCTTGCCTAAGATATAAATCCCCCAGATGCCATTATATCTTGATAAGGCCACTTTTGCTAATGAAATGGAAATGTATGTATTAAGTCCTTCGGGAACTGCAACTATAAGATAAATGGTATGGACCTGCTTTTGCTTCTCCTTTTGCTCTTCTTGTTGCACTTTGGATAGATGGCTGGCCTCTCAAGCAGCCATTTTAGGAAAGGAAGCATTTTATTCTTATACTGAGGAAGGTGGACAGTGTGGTAGGGAAATCCTATGTGCCTGATAACTTAATGGAGACACTATGTCAATTATGTACTACCTACTTACTTTAAGACATTTTATAAAGAAGAGAACTCATATTTTACTTAAGCAAGTATAATCATATGATATCACAAGAATGTGGAAAAGCCAGTTACAGTTACCCATGTGATACAAGTAGTTTTCACTTGTCAGCTGTGTGGACAAGCTGTTTTGGAAGGGAATCCTGCTAGGTTAGGTGGCTGAATCCTGCCTGATAACTTGTATTATATCAAGAGAGACCTTAGATCAACTAAACTACTCCTGAATTCCTAACCCTTAGGAACTATGGTAGCTAATGTCTTTTGTGATTTTTAAATTGTTACAGTAATCTATAAATACTACATATGTTAGTACTAGGAACGATTCCTCATGGGAGTATTTACAAACTGATACGTTAGTTGAATATTGCAAAGCATTGATCACCTAAAACCCTACAAATAAAAATATCCACAGAGGCATTTAAGTGTCTTCTTTTTGGAAGTCATTGTAGTTAAATATGGTTGAAGACTTAATAATATTTTAGCCACTCATGAATATAGTAGATACAGCAGAGAGTCTCATGAATTTCACATCCCACTAAACAGACATTTTCTTAACTGACCATTTTGGCAAATCAAAATTAGACTAAAAAACCCATTTTCTCTTCTCCTGCTCTCTCACTGTTATGGCCTCCCTCCCAGCAACAGAGAGCTGGAGTGACCCCCTGGACTCTAGATAATAGATGACTGGAGTTTCCCAGGGCTCTCTCCTCTCCTTCCTAATGATACTCAGTATTTCACAGCCTTTGGAAATCAGCCTTTGGAAAAGAGCATGCCTTCCCAATTTCAAGTTCAATTTAACTTGTGGGGAATGAAACTGCCTTCCCAATTTAAAGTGAATTCTGCATGGTTAGCTGCCTGAGTTCACCAATGATGGGTCCTCGGTCTTTTTCCTGATTTTTTTTTATAAACTCTTAAGTTTCTAGACCTGATTTGCTATTATAGTGGTCAGCACCTTCCTCCTAGATCCTAAACTCAACCTCAACCTAATTCTAATCTCTTGTCATCTTCCCTCGCTTACACACTTTGTTGGCCCTCATTATAAGAAGTTACCTGCATGCAGTGCTGTAGAAAACAGTGGAGGCTATCACTAGTATAACTTTCAGGTTGTGGGTTTTATCTGCCATTTTTTTTATAATTAACTACTGGGACTATGAAACATTTCTGGGATAGCCCCCACACTTGTCTTTTTTTTTACTTAGACCCCATAATTTGCAAAGTTGTTTATTATAGGTTTTAAGACATGCAGTGTTCTCCACCTGCAAACCTACCAGCCCATGACCCCATCTCTCCATCAATAAACACAATCTTCCTCCTTCCTCACAACCAGAATACTTGACAGATACATTTTAAAATTTAATTATTATATTTTGGGTTAGTATGGGCAGTGATCACTGCCATACCTACAGGGCATTTCATTTTCCCTCAATGTCTACGTTTTCTCAGGATTCCAATTCTAATTACATTTGATTGCTAAATATCAGAGACTTTGGCAGAGTAATAAAAATAGAACAGCTGAATTTACTCAAATTCTCTTGATTAATCATTTCTCTGTCCAAAGGTATTATCATGTCTTTTATTATGGAGTTCATCTCCTTTTCTGTCTCCTCCATCTCTTCTCAAGAACAAGCTTACAGGTTCAAAGTTGGGGTTAAATTGTTGACTCAATTATTTCTTAGTTGGTTTCTCCCTTTGCTTCACTTTTCTTCCTTTCTTATATATCTACTTAAAGGTTTAATTAATTAATTGTTGTCGCTCCTGGAGGTGCCCAGGGCTTGATGCTGGTTCTATGCTCAGGATAATTCCCAGTCAGAATTAGTAACTATATACATATATATGGATCAAAATTAAGTCTGAGAAATACAAGATAAGAACCGTTATCATCTCCTCTCTAATTTCTTTAATGGTTGTATAAGGGTGGTGTGCAAACTTACAACAGACCAAAGGAGTTGAAGCTGATGAAACTGTTAGAAACTTCTGGAGGCAGCATTCCTTTCAACCATCCCCCTTTTGAGACTGTCTCCAAATATGCATTTATAAGGAAATCTCAGACCGACAGACACAAAAGAGTGGAAATCTGGAGTGTTGATCTACCAGTGCTCCTCAGCTGCAAGGAGAGAATATGCACCTGTGTCCTCGTCTGCTCTTTTCACTATCCTCCTGAAGTTAAACAATCTGATTGCTCAGGCTTTTACATTGGTTGAAGTTGGAAAGTGAAGGACACAGGGAAAAAAATTCCTTGTTAAGATACTGCCTTGCTCCTACCAAACAAATAATATAAAGGGAATCATTTAGGAGCTATTTTGTTCATTGACATTAAAGGCTAACTGCATATTGCTCCACCCCCCTTTTACAAACAAGAAGCATATTTCTTGCTCTCATCCTATGCCCAAGGTAGCAATCTCAAAGCAGCATGAAGTAAATGGCAGCAAGCAATTCAGATGCAATTTATTCCCAAGCTCAGATTGTGTATCTGTACAGACTTCACTAATGCTCCTATCAAGTAAATATGTGCACATGCCTACATAGACAAATAAATATATGTAAGTGCGTACACTTTCCCATTTGCCTATCTCACCTTTTTCGCTCCTTTCACTTACCATCAGAGGATATGATCCTCAATACACTTACAGCTTTTGACTGAGATGAAGGTACTTGCCCTTGTTACACCTGAGAAAACCAAATGACACTAGTACCCTGAGTCTTTGGGCTGCTCTGGGACCCATCTCTCCTCTTCTTGAGAGTTGTAATAACAAAAACTGTCATATAGGAAGTTGCAATTCTGTGCTAGGATTTTATTTCCAGATGATTTCCTCCTTCTATCAAAGTCATGAGGTGAGAGGGTAGAGAATGGAATAGACACTTTTATGTGAGAGAAAGAGATGGTCTCAACAGCTGTAGCTAATAACTCTTAACAACGAAGGCTTAATCAGTAATTTTTTTCAGTTCTCCCCCTTAACTTTCTCATTTTCTTCACACATATCTTCCAGGTGCTATTCTGGATATCTGGGTTTCTGAGTCTTTACTGAAGTCGCACTGGGTTATTAGTGCTTGCATTATGGGGAGAGCTATGTAGCATGAGCCTGGGGCCCAATCTCAAAACACTTTCTTTATAACTCTTAGAGACAACTTTGTGCATCTAACTTTGACTACGTGCCTTTGAGTACAATAATTAAGATTTACAGGGAGCACTACTTGGGAGTCTTGAGAAGTTATTTCGAGCAATCTATAGGGTCTCTTGCCCTGCAGTGAATCTCTGGTCAAGGCTATGTAGATCAGCTGCATTGTCCTAAGAGCTCCAACTGGAACATAGATCTGAGGTGGGTCTGAATCCTAGTTACTACTTAGTGACTGTATGTTTAAATAATTTCTTGATCTTTTTAGGATTTAATACCTTGTTCTGAAAAGTCCAATTACTACTAGTAATAACTTCATGAATTGTGGCAGAATGTTTTCTGTAGAACCATCTATCAGTCAAATCATCAATAATAAAAGGTGTCCATGAAATGCAATATGTTTTCTTAGAATTGTCATTAGGGAATCATAATCAAGCAAGTGCAGCCTATGAGTATGACTTTTGCAAGAAGATGGTTGCAAATTAACAAAAAAGAAGCTGGAAATAAGAGAGTGAAAGAAGTTCTTCATAAAAATATAGCTCCTGGATGTATGGAGAGTAATAATCTGAGGTCAATGCTCTTTAAGTAATCCTGAGGCTTCTTCAGAAAGAAGATAAAATTTTGAAAAAGTGTACTCTATTGTTTCACAGTAATAAAAAAAGTGCTACAATACTCATATAACTACAAATTAAAGTATAATCATGTATTTCTGGTATAGTCAGGGGAGTTTAAGACCTGGATGGGTTTCTAATTACTTTTGTTGTCCTCTTTTCTGAAACATGCAAGCATTGGTGTAAATAGTTAGACAAAGAACTTAAAGAAAATGTCATTGTCACTCTTCACATGCAAGACATCAACCTTGTTAGAAGGAAGAGAATTTGAGTACTCATGTTATCCTCAGGTGAAGGAGGCTTGCCATGAAGAAGTTTTCCTTCTATAATGTTGGAAGATATTGTTATTCTGTAGCATAAATGGATCATTGAAAAAGACTCATTTCTAGGTGATAGTGAAAAGGGACCTCCACTGTATTCATAAAAGAACTCTGGTTATTAGCCCATTTATAAAGAAGGTTCCTACTAGAGAGTTTAAAAATAGAGATGCCAGATTAGACTCACCTTGATCCCCTATCCCTCACTGATGAAGGACTCTCCGCATTCAGCCCACAATTGAACATCAGGTTGAAGTGCTTTTTCTACCATCATCCTACATAGGTATGTTCATAACTCCTGCAAGTACTGTTACTTATCCGTAGACACATTCAGTTGCTTCTTTCTTTTTCCATTGCTGCAGTTCCATGAAGCTCCCATGAGCTTCCTCTATTCCTCTCTTTCTGCCTCTATTTCTGACTTTTTCTTTTCCTCTCTCCCTTTCTCTCACTTTCTTTTGCAAACTGAGGACTTTGTACTCTTACATGATGAATAGGGCAAGGACCTCACTGGGATCTTTCTAAGAAGTCCATTTTGACGGTTTTATCCTTACAAACCAATTTATTCTTAATAAGGAATGTATGCCTTTCTGCCTTCCTTCCTTCCCTCCCTCCC